>NW_027014573.1:0-45000 GCF_036934945.1 Oncorhynchus masou masou | reverse complement strand
ACCATATCTATTTAGACAGTGAGGTGTCAGATTTAGATTGTATTGAGTAAACAGTCCACACCATATCTATTTAGACAGTGAGGTATCAGATTTAGATTGTATTGAGTATACAGTCCACACCATATCTATATAGACAGTGAGGAATCAGATTTAGATTGTATTGAGTATACAGTCCACACCATATCTATTTAGACAGTGAGGAATCAGATTTAGATTGTATTGAGTATACAGTCCACACCATATCTATTTAGACAGTGAGGAATCAGATTTAGATTGTATTGAGTATACAGTCCACACCATATCTATATAGACAGTGAGGAATCAGATTTAGATTGTATTGAGTATACAGTCCACACCATATCTATTTAGACAGTGAGGAATCAGATTTAGATTGTATTGAGTAAACAGTCCACACCATATCTATTTAGACAGTGAGGTATCAGATTTAGATTGTATTGAGTATACAGTCCACACCATATCTATTTAGACAGTGAGGAATCAGATTTAGATTGTATTGAGTATACAGTCCACACCATATCTATTTAGACAGTGAGGAATCAGATTTAGATTGTATTGAGTATACAGTCCACACCATATCTATTTAGACAGTGAGGAATCAGATTTAGATTGTATTGAGTATACAGTCCACACCATATCTATTTAGACAGTGAGGAATCAGATTTAGATTGTATTGAGTATACAGTCCACACCATATCTATTTAGACAGTGAGGAATCAGATTTAGATTGTATTGAGTATACAGTCCACACCATATCTATTTAGACAGTGAGGTATCAGATTTAGATTGTATTGAGTATACAGTCCACACCATATCTATTTAGACAGTGAGGTATCAGATTTAGATTGTATTGAGTATACAGTCCTCACCATATCTATTTAGACAGTGAGGTATCAGATTTAGATTGTATTGAGTATACAGTCCACACCATATCTATTTTGACAGTGAGGTATCAGATTTAGATTGTATTGAGTATACAGTCCTCACCATATCTATTTAGACAGTGAGGTATCAGATTTAGATTGTATTGAGTATACAGTCCACACCATATCTATTTAGACAGTGAGGTATCAGATTTAGATTGTATTGAGTATACAGTCCACACCATATCTATTTAGACAGTGAGGTATCAGATTTAGATTGTATTGAGTATACAGTCCACACCATATCTATTTAGACAGTGAGGAATCAGATTTAGATTGTATTGAGTATACAGTCCACACCATATCTATTTAGACAGTGAGGTATCAGATTTAGATTGTATTGAGTAAACAGTCCACAACATATCTATTTAGACAGTGAGGTATCAGATTTAGATTGTATTGAGTATACAGTCCACACCATATCTATTTAGACAGTGAGGTATCAGATTTAGATTGTATTTAGTATACAGTCCACACCATATCTATTTAGACAGTGAGGAATCAGATTTAGATTGTATTGAGTATACAGTCCACACCATATCTATTTAGACAGTGAGGTATCAGATTTAGATTGTATTGATTATACAGTCCACACCATATCTATTTAGACAGTGAGGTATCAGATTTAGATTGTATTGAGTATACAGTCCACACCATATCTATTTAGACAGTGAGGTATCAGATTTAGATTGTATTGATTATACAGTCTACACCATATCTATTTAGACAGTGAGGAATCAGATTTAGATTGTATTGAGTATACAGTCCACATCATATCTATTTTGACAGTTGTTGGAGGAAATTATGGTTGAAATGACTAATTATGTATACATTCCAATCAGAACTGACTAGTCCAAATGCTAGAATGTACTGTGTTTATACCAGTGTATGTATCCCTGGTGTATATATCCCTGGTGTATGTATCCCTGGTGTATATATCCCTGTGTTTCCCTGGTGTATGTATCCCTGGTGTATATATCCCTGTGTATATATCCCTGGTGTATATATCCCTGGTGTATATATCCCTGGTGTATATATCCCTGGTGTATATATCCCTGGTGTATATATCCCTGGTGAATATATCCCTGTGTATATATCCCTGGTGTATATATCCCTGGTGTATATATCCCTGTGTTTCCCTGGTGTATATATCCCTGGTGTATATATCCCTGGTGTATGTATCCCTGGTGTATATATCCCTGGTGTATATATCCCTGGTGTATGGATCCCTGGTGTATATATCCCTGTGTATATATCCCAGGTGTATATATCCCTGGTGTATATATCCCTGGTGTATATATCCCTGGTGTATATATCCCTGGTGTATATATCCCTGTGTATATATCCCTGGTGTATATATCCCTGGTGTATATATCCCTGTGTTTCCCTGGTGTATATATCCCTGGTGTATATATCCCTGGTGTATATATCCCTGGTGTATATATCCCTGTGTTTCCCTGGTGTATATATCCCTGGTGTATATATCCCTGTGTTTCCCTGGTGTATATATCCCTGGTGTATATATCCCTGTGTTTCCCTGGTGTATATATCCCTGGTGTATATATCCCTGGTGTATATATCCCTGGTGTATGTATCCCTGGTGTATATATCCCTGTGTATATATCCCTGGTGTATATATCCCTGGTGTATATATCCCTGGTGTATATATCCCTGTTGTATTTATCCCTGGTGTATATATCCCTGGTGTATTTATCCCTGTGTTCCCCTGGTGTATATATCCCTGGTGTATATATCCCTGGTGTATTTATCCCTCTGTTCCCCTGGTGTATATATCCCTGTGTTCCCCTGGTGTATATATCCCTGGTGTATATATCCCTGGTGTATTTATCCCTGTGTTCCCCTGGTGTATATCCCTGGTGTATATATCCCTGGTGTATATATCCCTGGTGTATATATCCCTGTGTTTCCCTGGTGTATATATCCCTGGTGTATGGATCCATGGTGTATATATCCCTGGTGTATATATCCCTGGTGTATATATCCCTGGTGTATTTATCCCTGTGTTCCCCTGGTGTATATCCCTGGTGTATATATCCCTGGTGTATATATCCCTGTTGTATATATCCCTGGTGTATTTATCCCTGTGTTTCCCTGGTGTATATATCCCTGGTGTATATATCCCTGGTGTATATATCCCTGGTGTATCTATCCCTGGTGTTTATATCCCTGGTGTATATATCCCTGGTGTATATATCCCTGGTGTATATATCCCTGTGTTTCCCTGGTGTATATATCCCTGGTGTATATACCCCTGTGTTTCCCTGGTGTATATATCCCTGGTGTATATATCCCTGGTGTATATATCCCTGGTGTATATTTCCCTGGTGTATATATCCCTGTGTTTCCCTGGTGTATATATCCCTGGTGTATATATCCCTGGTGTTTATATCCCTGGTGTATATATCCCTGGTGTATATATCCCTGGTGTATATATCCCTGGTGTATATATCCCTGGTGTATATATCCCTTTGTTTCCCTGGTGTATATATCCCTGGTGTATATATCCCTGGTGTATATATCCCTGGTGTTTATATCCCTGGTGTATATATCCCTTGTGTATATATCCCTGGTGTATATATCCCTGGTGTATATATCCCTGTGTTTCCCTGGTGTATATATCCCTGGTGTATATATCCCTGGTGTATATATCCCTGGTGTTTATATCCCTGGTGTATATATCCCTGGTGTATATATCCCTGTGTTTCCCTGGTGTATATATCCCTGGTGTATATATCCCTGGTGTATATATCCCTGTGTTTCCCTGGTGTATATATCCCTGGTGTATATATCCCTGTGTTGCCCTGGTGTATATATCCCTGGTGTATATATCCCTGTGTTTCCCTGGTGTATATATCCCTGGTGTATATATCCCTGGTGTATATATCCCTGGTGTATGTATCCCTGGTGTATATATCCCTGTGTTTCCCTGGTGTATATATCCCTGGTGTATATATCCCTGTTGTATATATCCCTGGTGTATATATCCCTGGTGTATATATCCCTGGTGTATATATCCCTGTTGTATTTATCCCTGGTGTATATATCCCTGGTGTATATATCCCTGGTGTACATATCCCTGTGTTTCCCTGGTGTATATATCCCTGGTGTATATATCCCTGGTGTATATATCCCTGGTGTATATATCCCTGGTGTATATATCCCTGTGTTTCCCTGGTGTATATATCCCTGGTGTATTTATCCCTGTGTTCCCCTGGTGTATATATCCCTGGTGTATATATCCCTGGTGTATTTATCCCTGTGTTCCCCTGGTGTATATCCCTGTGTATCCATGGTGTATATATCCCTGGTGTATATATCCCTGGTATATATATCCCTGGTGTATATATCCCTGGTGTACATATCCCTGTGTTTCCCTGGTGTATATATCCCTGGTGTATATATCTAAAACACAACCAAATGTAAAACTGTAAGCTTCACTGTCCAAACACATATGGTGTGGACTATGTGTGTCTGGTAAACAAATGTGGATCTGGTGAACAGTTACCACTTGTTGACCAACTACAGGAATACTGACCTCAGAGTCTCCAGTTTACAGTGGGGATTCCCCAGTCCAGCAGAGAGCAGCTTCACTCCTGAATCCTTCAGGTCATTGTTACTCAGATCCAGCTCTCTCAGGTGTGAGGGGTTTGACCTCAGAGCTGAGACCAGAGAAGCACAGCCTTCCTCTGTGACTAGACAGCCTGACAGCCTGCAAAGAGTCAAATCATATTAAAATCACACTGCTATTCTTCGGTGGTGAAAATAGTGACAGTATATTTGTTATCAAATGACAAGTCATCAAAGTGTTGCTTATAGGGAAAAAAATCTATGTTACAAATATTATCATTGCACAGTATTATCATTGCATAGTGTTATCATAGTGTTATCATTGCATAGTGTTATCATAGTGTTATCATTGCATAGTGTTATCATTGCAAAGTGTTATCATTGCATAGTGTTATCATTGCATAGTGTTATCATTGCATAGTGTTATCATTGCATAGTATTATCATTGCATAGTGTTATCATTGCATAGTGTTATCATTGCATAGTGTTATCATTGCATAGTGTTATCATTGCATAGTATTATCATTGCATAGTGTTATCATTGCATAGTGTTATCATAGTGTTATCATTGCATAGTGTTATCATTGCATAATGTTATCATTGCAAAGTGTTATCATTGCATAGTGTTATCATTGCATAGTGTTATCATTGCATAGTGTTATCATTGCATAGTATTATCATTGCATAGTGTTATCATTGCATAGTGTTATCATTGCATAGTATTATCATTGCATAGGGTTATCATTGCATAGTGTTATCATTGCATAGTATTATCATTGCATAGTGTTATCATTGCATAGTGTTATCATTGCATAGTGTTATCATTGCATAGTGTTATCATTGCATAGTATTATCATTGCATAGTATTATCATTGCATAGTGTTATCATTGCATAGTGTTATCATTGCATAGTATTATCATTGCATAGTGTTAAAATTGCATAGTGTTATCATTGCATAGTGTTATCATTGCATAGTGTTATCATTGCATAGTATTATCATTGCATAGTATTATCATTGCATAGTATTATCATTGCATAGTATTATCATTGCAAAGTGTTATCATTGCATAGTGTTATCATTGCATAGTGTTATCATTGCATAGTGTTATCATTGTATAGTGTTATCATTGCATAGTGTTATCATTGCATAGTGTTATCATTGCATAGTATTATCATTGCATAGTATTATCATTGCATAGTGTTATCATTGCATAGTGTTATCATTGCATAGTGTTATCATTGCATAGTGTTATCATTGCATAGTATTATCATTGCATAGTGTTATCATTGCATAGTGTTATCATTGCATAGTGTTATCATTGCATAGTGTTATCATTGTTATCAACAAAACATGCTAACCTCTCACCATTACCAATAACAGAGTCTACAACAAAACATGCTAACCTCTCACCATTACCAGTAACAGAGGCTACAACAAAACATGCTAACCTCTCACCATTACCAATAACAGAGTCTACAACAAAACATGCTAACCTCTCACCATTACCAGTAACAGAGGCTACAACAAAACATGCTAACCTCTCACCATTACCAATAACAGAGGATACAACAAAACATGCTAACCTCTTACCATTACCAATAACAGAGACTACAACAAAACATGCTAACCTCTTGCCATTACCAATAACAGAGGAGTTTAGCATTTATACTGACATTTGTGCCTCTATAACTTTGTTATTCATCATTATTCACTATTCATATCTAAACGGTAAAAAATGTATGAATTCCCTCAAATAAAAGGTGACATTCTGTACTGTCACCTAATATGAAACATTATATCTTAAATCCTAAATGCTGGAGCATAACACCACATTTAAAACTGTAAGCTTCACTGTCCAATCACATATGGTGTGGACTATGTGTGTCTGGTAAACACATGTGGATCTGGTGAACAGTTATCACTTGTTGACCAACTACAGGAATACTGACCTCAGAGTCTCCAGTTTACAGTGGGGATTCCCCAGTCCAGCAGAGAGCAGCTCCACTCCTGAATCCTTCAGGTCGTTGTTACTCAGGTCCAGCTCTCTCAGGTGTGAGGGGTTTGAACTGATAACTGAGGCCAACACTTTACAGGATGTGTTTCTGAGTTTACAGCCACTGAGTCTGAAACACAGAAGAAATACAATGACAGACAGGTTGTATTAAAGTGTTACACTGTAACCTGTGCACAAATAATGTTGTGGGGTTGACCTCAGAGCTGAGACCAGGGAAGCACAGCCTAGAAATGACACATTTTCCAAGTATTTCTTGAAGATAGAAAGATGCTTATTAACAAATATTTGAGTGGACTGACCAGACCAGTTTAAAAATCAGTATCAGTCAGAAGACAGACAGTGAGGAATCAGATTTAGATTGTATTGAGTATACAGTCCACACCATATCTATTTAGACAGTGAGGAATCAGATTTAGATTGTATTGAGTATACAGTCCACACCATATCTATTTAGACAGTGAGGTATCAGATTTAGATTGTATTGAGTATACAGTCCACACCATATCTATTTAGACAGTGAGGAATCAGATTTAGATTGTATTGAGTATACAGTCCACACCATATCTATTTAGACAGTGAGGTATCAGATTTAGATTGTATTGAGTATACAGTCCACACCATATCTATTTAGACAGTGAGGTATCAGATTTAGATTGTATTGAGTATACAGTCCACACCATATCTATTTTGACAGTGAGGTATCAGATTTAGATTGTATTGAGTATACAGTCCACACCATATCTATTTAGACAGTGAGGTATCAGATTTAGATTGTATTGAGTATACAGTCCACACCATATCTATTTAGACAGTGAGGAATCAGATTTAGATTGTATTGAGTATACAGTCCACACCATATCTATTTAGACAGTGAGGAATCAGATTTAGATTGTATTGAGTATACAGTCCACATCATATCTATTTAGACAGTGAGGTATCAGATTTAGATTGTATTGAGTATACAGTCCACACCATATCTATTTAGACAGTGAGGTATCAGATTTAGATTGTATTGAGTATACAGTCCACACCATATCTATTTAGACAGTGAGGAATCAGATTTAGATTGTATTGAGTATACAGTCCTCACCATATCTATTTAGACAGTGAGGAATCAGATTTAGATTGTATTGAGTATACAGTCCACACCATATCTATTTAGACAGTGAGGAATCAGATTTAGATTGTATTGAGTAAACAGTCCACACCATATCTATTTAGACAGTGAGGTGTCAGATTTAGATTGTATTGAGTAAACAGTCCACACCATATCTATTTAGACAGTGAGGTGTCAGATTTAGATTGTATTGAGTATACAGTCCACACCATATCTATTTAGACAGTGAGGAATCAGATTTAGATTGTATTGAGTAAACAGTCCACACCATATCTATTTAGACAGTGAGGTGTCAGATTTAGATTGTATTGAGTAAACAGTCCACACCATATCTATTTAGACAGTGAGGAATCAGATTTAGATTGTATTGAGTATACAGTCCACATCATATCTATTTAGACAGTGAGGTATCAGATTTAGATTGTATTGAGTATACAGTCCACACCATATCTATTTAGACAGTGAGGTATCAGATTTAGATTGTATTGAGTATACAGTCCACACCATATCTATTTAGACAGTGAGGAATCAGATTTAGATTGTATTGAGTATACAGTCCTCACCATATCTATTTAGACAGTGAGGAATCAGATTTAGATTGTATTGAGTATACAGTCCACACCATATCTATTTAGACAGTGAGGAATCAGATTTAGATTGTATTGAGTAAACAGTCCACACCATATCTATTTAGACAGTGAGGTGTCAGATTTAGATTGTATTGAGTAAACAGTCCACACCATATCTATTTAGACAGTGAGGTGTCAGATTTAGATTGTATTGAGTATACAGTCCACACCATATCTATTTAGACATTGAGGAATCAGATTTAGATTGTATTGAGTATACAGTCCACACCATATCTATTTAGACATTGAGGAATCAGATTTAGATTGTATTGAGTAAACAGTCCACACCATATCTATTTAGACATTGAGGAATCAGATTTAGATTGTATTGAGTATACAGTCCACACCATATCTATTTAGACAGTGAGGAATCAGATTTAGATTGTATTGAGTATACAGTCCACACCATATCTATTTAGACAGTGAGGTATCAGATTTAGATTGTATTGAGTATACAGTCCACACCATATCTATTTAGACAGTGAGGTATCAGATTTAGATTGTATTGAGTATACAGTCCACACCATATCTATTTTGACAGTGAGGTATCAGATTTAGATTGTATTGAGTCAACAGTCCACACCATATCTATTCTGACAGTGAAGCTAACATTGTAAATGTGTCTCTATACTCCAACATTTTGGATTTCAGATCAAATGTTTCATATGAGGTGACAGTATAAAATGTCACCTTTTATTTGAGGATATTTTAATACATATCTGTTTCAACGTTTAGAAAGATTAAAGCATTTTATGTATCTAGTCCCCCCATTTGAAGAAGTCATAAGTATTCTGACACTTAAAGTGTATTAAATTAGTCAAAAGTATATCTGGTCCCATATTCCTCGAACACAATGACAACATCAAGCCTGTGACGCCTTGACTGAGAAAGATCATGAATGAATCATGAATAATAATGAGTGAGAAAGTTACAGAGGCTACAACAAAACATGCTAAACTCTCACCATTACCAATAACAGAGACTACAACAAAACATGCTAACCTCTCACCATTACCAATAACAGAGGCTACACCAAAACATGCTAACCTCTCACCATTACCAATAACAGAGGATACAACAAAACATGCTAACCTCTCACCATTACCAATAACAGAGGCTACAACAAAACATGCTAACCTCTCACCATTACCAATAACAGAGGCTACAACAAAACATGCTAACCTCTCACCGTTACCAATAACAGAGACTACAACAACATGTTAACCTCTCACCATTACCAATAACAGAGACTACAACAAAACATGCTAACCTCTCACCATTACCAATAACAGAGACTACAACAAAACATGCTAACCTCTCACCATTACCAATAACAGAGGCTACAACAAAACATGCTAACCTCTCACCATTACCAATAACAGAGGATACAACAAAACATGCTAACCTCTCACCATTACCAATAACAGAGGCTACAATAACAGAGGCTACAACAAAACATGCTAACCTCTCACCATTACCAATAACAGAGGATACAACAAAACATGCTAACCTCTCACCTTTAAGCTCAAATAAAAGGTGACATTCTGTACTGTTGCCTAATATGAAACATTATATCTCAAATCCAAAATGCTGGAGAATAGCGCCAAATTTAAAACTGTAAGCTTCACTGTCCAAACACATATAGTGTGGACTATGTGTGTCTGGTAAACACATGTGGATCTGGTGAACAGTTATCACTTGTTGACCAACTACAGGAATACTGACCTCAGAGTCTCCAGTTTACAGTGGGGATTCCCCAGTCCAGCAGAGAGCAGCTTCACTCCTGAATCCTTCAGGTCGTTGATACTCAGGTCCAGCTCTCTCAGGTGTGAGGGGTTTGAACTGAGAACTGAGGCCAACACTTTACAGGATGTGTCTGTGAGTTTACAGCCAGTGAGTCTGAAACACAGAAGAAATACTATGACAGACAGGTTATATTAAAATATTTCGCTTAGCTGTCCCTGCTTAAACTGTTAGCACTGCTCAAATAATGTGTATATTGTGCTGATCAGTTTGTAATATAGTTAGAAAGTTTTCAGCTGATAGAAAGTTTATTCAGCCAATTAAATTACTGTTGTTCCTACATACAGTAAAGTTTGGTCTGAGGGATAGTCACATGGGTACTTACAGAGCCAGTCAGCCAATGAAAATGCAGCTGTAACTACAATTTATTTTGGTGTGCGATATTTACATGAATACTTACAGAGCTTTCCTGCAGCCTCTCACAGCTGGGAGCAGTCTCCTACGACCCTCTTCTGATGTCTTGTATTCCTTCAGGTCAAACACATCCAGAACCTCCTCTGATATCTGCAGCATGTAGGCCAGCGCTGAACACTGAGCAAGGGAGAGTTTTTGGATCTGTTCTCTGACCTCAAGTATACTTCGATTACTTTCTGTACTGAATGGTCTTTCATCTCTATCAGACAGTGGAAGAGATTGATGCACCTCTCAGGGGAGATGTTCTTCCTCTGCATCACCTTAAGGGATTGGATTGTTTTCTTGACGCTCTCTGGACTGCTTTCTGTCTGTGTCACCAGACCTCGTAGGAGTTTCTGATTGGCTGCCAGTGACATGCCATGAAGGAAGCGGACAAAAAGGTCCAGGTGTCCATTCTTACTCTCCAAGGCTTTATCCACGGCACTCTTCAGCAGCTCATCCAAAGTTAGCTCTTCAGACGCACCTCTAGACTTTCTAGACTTTCTCTTGAGGAAGGGCTTCAGTGCATCCATGTTCCTGGTTGTGTAACAATGGTACATGTAGACAGCTGAGAGAAACTCCTGAATGCTCAGATGAACAAAGCAGTACACCACTCTCTGAAATAACACAGACTCTTCTTTAAAGATTTGTGTGCACACTCCTGAGTACACCGAAGCTTCTTTGACATCAAGGCCAGCCTCTTTCAGGTCTTCTTCATAGAACATCAGATTACCCTTCTCCAGATTTTTAAACGCCAGCTTCCCCAGCTTCAGAAGAATTTCCTTATCTGACTCCATGAGCTCCTCTTGATCCATCTCATCTCTTCCATGATACTTCTGGTTCTTCAGGCTGGTCTGAATGAGCAGGAAGTGTATGGACATCTCAGTCAGAGTCGTGGGCATCTCTCTCCTCTTGTCTGTACTCAACATGTGTTCAAGGACTATTGCAGAAATCCAACAGAAGACTGGAATGTGGCACATGATGTGGAGGCTCCTTGATGTCTTTATGTGTGAGATGATTCTGCTGGCCAGGTCCTCATCACTGAATCTCTTCCTGAAGTACTCCTCCTTCTGTGGGTCATTGAACCCCCGTACCTCTGTTACCTGGTCAACACACTGAGGGGGGATCTGATTGGTTGCTGCTGGTCGGGAGGTTATCCATAGGAGAGCAGAGGGAAGCAGATTCCCCTTGATGAGATTTGTCAGCAGAACATCGAGAGACGATGTCTGGGTGACATCAGACACCTTTTCATTGTGCTGGAAATCCAATGGAAATCTGCTTTCATCCAAACCATCCAAGATGAACATAGTTTTACAGGCAGTGAGTTTCTCTGCATTGCCTTTGTCTAGTTCTGTGTGGAAGTCATTTAAAAGTCTGAGAAGACTGTACTGGCGATCTTTGATCAAGTTCAGCTCCCGGAAAGGAAGCACAAATATGATCTCCACATCTTGATTAGCCTTCCCTTCAGCCCAGTCTAGGATGAACTTCTGCACAGAGACTGTTTTTCCGATGCCAGCGATGCCCTTCGTCAGCACAGTTCTGATGCGTCTCTCTTGGCCAGGTAAGGGTTTAAAGATGTCATTGCAGTGGATTGCTGTGTCATGTGAGGTTGGTGTCCTGGATGCTGTCTCTAGCTGCCACACCTCATGTTCTTTGTTAACCGCTTCACTCTCTCCTTCTGTGATGTAGAGCTCTGTGTAAATCCTGTTAAGGGGAGTTTGAGTCCCTGCTGTTTCGATGCCTTCTATCACACATTCATACCTCCTCATCAGACTGTCTTTATGGTTTACTACAGCTCTCTGCAGACTGTCTTCATGGTTTACTACAGCTCTCTGCAGACTGTCTTCATGGTTTACTACAGCTCTCTGCAGACTGTCTTCATGGTTTACTACAGCTCTCTGCAGGCTGTCTTCATGGTTTACTACAGCTCTCTGCAGACTGTCTTCATGGTTTACTACAGCTCTCTGCAGACTGTCTTCATGGTTTACTACAGCTCTCTGCAGACTGTCTTCATGGTTTACTACAGCTCTCTGCAGACTGTCTTTATGGTTTACTACAGCTCTCTGCAGACTGTCTTCATGGTTTACTACAGCTCTCTGCAGACTGTCTTCATGGTTTACTACAGCTCTCTGCAGACTGTCTTCATGGTTTACTACAGCTCTCTGCAGACTGTCTTCATGGTTTACTACAGCTCTCTGCAGACTGTCTTCATGGTTTACTACAGCTCTCTGCAGGCTGTCTTCATGGTTTACTACAGCTCTCTGCAGACTGTCTTCATGGTTTACTACAGCTCTCTGCAGACTGTCTTCATGGTTTACTACAGCTCTCTGCAGACTGTCTTCATGGTTTACTACAGCTCTCTGCAGACTGTCTTCATGGTTTACTACAGCTCTCTGCAGACTGTCTTCATGGTTTACTACAGCTCTCTGCAGGCTGTCTTCATGGTTTACTACAGCTCTCTGCAGACTGCCTTCATGGTTTACTACAGCTCTCTGCAGGCTGTCTTCATGGTTTACTACAGCTCTCTGCAGACTGTCTTCATGGTTTACTACAGCTCTCTGCAGACTGTCTTCATGGTTTACTACAGCTCTCTGCAGACTGTCTTCATGGTTTACTACAGCTCTCTGCAGACTGTCTTCATGGTTTACTACAGCTCTCTGCAGGCTGTCTTCATGGTTTACTACAGCTCTCTGCAGACTGTCTTCATGGTTTACTACAGCTCTCTGCAGACTGTCTTCATGGTTTACTACAGCTCTCTGCAGACTGTCTTCATGGTTTACTACAGCTCTCTGCAGGCTGTCTTCATGGTTTACTACAGCTCTCTGCAGACTGTCTTCATGGTTTACTACAGCTCTCTGCAGGCTGTCTTCATGGTTTACTACAGCTCTCTGCAGGCTGTCATCCACTACAAGGAAGAGGAAAAGGATGTGTATCAGACACATTCGTTAACACGATGAAGTGGGTCTTCACATCTACAGTAACTTATATTATCTCATATTATTGTAGTTAACTCTTAATCATATTGAGGCATTGACTTAGCACAGGTCTGCAAGTGTCCTTACTGTTTTCAGAGCCTCTTGCATCATTGGGTTCACTCAGGTGCTGTAGTACAGGACGTGTCCTGGATCTCTTTCTACACCGAGGACAGTCATAGTCTCCTGAAGGAGCAGGTTTCTCCCAGTATCTGGTGATGCACTGTCTGCAGAACCTGTGTCCACAGGTGATGGAGACTGGATCCCTCAGCACCTGGTGACACACTGCACACCTGGACTGATCCTCTGGCAGAGTAGACCATCCACTACAGAGATAAAGGAGAGAGATACTGATCCTCTAACAGAGTAGACCATCCACTACAGAGATAAAGGAGAGAGAGATACTGATCCTCTAACAGAGTAGACCATCCACTACAGAGATAAAGGAGAGAGAGAGATATTGATCCTCTAACAGAGTAGACCATCCACTACAGAGATAAAGGAGAGAGATACTGATCCTCTAACAGAGTAGACCATCCACTACAGAGATAAAGGAGAGAGAGAGATATTGATCCTCTAACAGAGTAGACCATCCACTACAGAGATAAAGGAGAGAGATACTGATCCTCTAACAGAGTAGACCATCCACTACAGAGATAAAGGAGAGAGAGAGATATTGATCCTCTAACAGAGTAGACCATCCACTACAGAGATAAAGGAGAGAGATACTGATCCTCTAACAGAGTAGACCATCCACTACAGAGATAAAGGAGAGAGAGAGATATTGATCCTCTAACAGAGTAGACCATCCACTACAGAGATAAAGGAGAGAGAGATACTGATCCTCTAACAGAGTAGACCATCCACTACAGAGATAAAGGAGAGAGATACTGATCCTCTAACAGAGTAGACCATCCACTACAGAGATAAAGGAGAGAGATACTGATCCTCTAACAGAGTAGACCATCCACTACAGAGATAAAAGAGAGAGATACTGATCCTCTAACAGAGTAGACCATCCACTACAGAGATAAAGGAGAGAGATACTGATCCTCTAACAGAGTAGACCATCCACTACAGAGTTAAAGGAGAGAGATACTGATCCTCTAACAGAGTAGACCATCCACTACAGAGATAAAGGAGAGAGAGAGATATTGATCCTCTAACAGAGTAGACCATCCACTACAGAGATAAAGGAGAGAGAGATATTGATCCTCTAACAGAGTAGACCATCCACTACAGAGATAAAGGAGAGAGAGAGATACTGATCCTCTAACAGAGTAGACCATCCACTACAGAGATAAAGGAGAGAGATACTGATCCTCTAACAGAGTAGACCATCCACTACAGAGATAAAGAAGAGAGAGATACTGATCCTCTAACAGAGTAGACCATCCACTACAGAGATAAAGAAGAGAGAGATACTGATCCTCTAACAGAGTAGACCATCCACTACAGAGATAAAGGAGAGAGATACTGATCCTCTAACAGAGTAGACCATCCACTACAGAGATAAAGGAGAGAGATACTGATACTCTAACAGAGTAGGCCATCCACTACAGAGATAAAGGAGAGATAGATACTGATTCTCTAACAGAGTAGACCATCCACTACAGAGATAAAGGAGAGAGATACTGATCCTCTAACAGAGTAGACCATCCACTACAGAGATAAAGGAGAGAGAGATACTGATCCTCTAACAGAGTAGACCATCCACTACAGAGATAAAGGAGAGAGATACTGATCCTCTAACAGAGTAGACCATCCACTACAGAGAAAAAGGAGAGAGATACTGATCCTCTAACAGAGTAGACCATCCACTACAGAGATAAAGGAGAGAGATACTGATCCTCTAACAGAGTAGACCATCCAATACAGAGATAAAGGAGAGAGAGAGATATTGATCCTCTAACAGAGTAGACCATCCACTACAGAGATAAAGGAGAGAGATATTGATCCTCTAACAGAGTAGACCATCCACTACAGAGATAAAGGAGAGAGATACTGATCCTCTAACAGAGTAGACCATCCACTACAGAGATAAAGGAGAGAGATATTGATCCTCTAACAGAGTAGACCATCCACTACAGAGATAAAGGAGAGAGATACTGATCCTCTAACAGAGTAGACCATCCACTACAGAGATAAAGGAGAGAGATACTGATCCTCTAACAGAGTAGACCATCCACTACAGAGATAAAGGAGAGAGATACTGATCCTCTAACAGAGTAGACCATCCACTACAGAGATAAAGAAGAGAGAGATACTGATCCTCTAACAGAGTAGACCATCCACTACAGAGATAAAGGAGAGAGATACTGATCCTCTAACAGAGTAGACCATCCACTACAGAGATAAAGGAGAGAGAGATACTGATCCTCTAACAGAGTAGACCATCCACTACAGAGATAAAGGAGAGAATTAACAGGATGATCCATGGAGAAGATGGGAACAGTATACTCTGTTCATAGACAGATGGGAACAGTATACTCTGTTCATAGACAGACAGATGGGAACAGTATACTCTGTTCATAGACAGACAGATGGGAACAGTATAATGTGTTCATAGACAGACAGCTGGGAACAGTATAATGTGTTCATAGACAGACAGATGGGAACAGTATACTCTGTTCATAGACAGATGGGAACAGTATACTCTGTTCATAGACAGACAGCTGGGAACAGTATACTCTGTTCAT
This sequence comes from Oncorhynchus masou masou, assembly GCF_036934945.1. Classification (NCBI taxonomy): domain Eukaryota; kingdom Metazoa; phylum Chordata; class Actinopteri; order Salmoniformes; family Salmonidae; genus Oncorhynchus; species Oncorhynchus masou. Next base: position 28,842 of record NW_027014573.1, on the reverse strand, counting down.
AGACAGACAGACAGATGGGAACAGTATACTCTGTTCATAGACAGATGGGAACAGTATACTCTGTTCATAGACAGACAGCTGGGAACAGTATACTCTGTTCATAGACAGACAGCTGGGAACAGTATACTCTGTTCATAGACAGACAGCTGGGAACAGTATACTCTATTCATAGACAGACAGCTGGGAACAGTATACTCTGTTCATAGACAGACAGCTGGGAACAGTATACTCTGTTCATAGACAGACAGATGGGAACAGTATACTCTGTTCATAGACAGACAGATGGGAACAGTATACTCTGTTCATAGACAGACAGACAGATGGGAACAGTATACTCTGTTCATAGACAGATGGGAACAGTATACTCTGTTCATAGACAGATGGGAACAGTATACTCTGTTCATAGACAGACAGATGGGAACAGTATACTCTGTTCATAGACAGACAGCTGGGAACAGTATACTCTGTTCATAGACAGATGGGAACAGTATAATGTGTTCATAGACAGACAGATGGGAACAGTATACTCTGTTCATAGACAGACAGACAGATGGGAACAGTATACTCTGTTCATAGACAGATGGGAACAGTATAATGTGTTCACAGACAGACAGATGGGAACAGTATACTCTGTTCATAGACAGACAGATGGGAACAGTATACTCTGTTCACAGACAGACAGATGGGAACAGTATACTCTGTTCATAGACAGACAGCTGGGAACAGTATACTCTGTTCATAGACAGACAGATGGGAACAGTATACTCTGTTCATAGACAGATGGGAACAGTATACTCTGTTCATAGACAGACAGATGGGAACAGTATACTCTGTTCATAGACAGACAGCTGGGAACAGTATACTCTGTTCATAGACAGATGGGAACAGTATACTCTGTTCATAGACAGACAGCTGGGAACAGTATACTCTGTTCATAGACAGACAGATGGGAACAGTATACTCTGTTCATAGACAGATGGGAACAGTATACTCTGTTCATAGACAGACAGATGGGAACAGTATACTCTGTTCATAGACAGACAGCTGGGAACAGTATACTCTGTTCATAGACAGACAGCTGGGAACAGTATACTCTGTTCATAGACAGACAGATGGGAACAGTATACTCTGTTCATAGACAGACAGCTGGGAACAGTATACTCTGTTCATAGACAGATGGGAACAGTATACTCTGTTCATAGACAGATGGGAACAGTATACTCTGTTCATAGACAGACAGATGGGAACAGTATACTCTGTTCATAGACAGACAGCTGGGAACAGTATACTCTGTTCATAGACAGACAGCTGGGAACAGTTTACTCTGTTCATAGACAGACAGATGGGAACAGTATACTCTGTTCATAGACAGATGGGAACAGTATACTCTGTTCATAGACAGACAGCTGGGAACAGTATACTCTGTTCATAGACAGACAGATGGGAACAGTATACTCTGTTCATAGACAGACAGATGGGAACAGTATACTCTGTTCATAGACAGGGGAACAGTATACTCTGTTCATAGACAGATGGGAACAGTATACTCTGTTCATAGACAGACAGATGGGAACAGTATACTCTGTTCATAGACAGACAGCTGGGAACAGTATACTCTGTTCATAGACAGACAGCTGGGAACAGTTTACTCTGTTCATAGACAGACAGATGGGAACAGTATACTCTGTTCATAGACAGATGGGAACAGTATACTCTGTTCATAGACAGACAGCTGGGAACAGTATACTCTGTTCATAGACAGACAGATGGGAACAGTATACTCTGTTCATAGACAGACAGCTGGGAACAGTATACTCTGTTCATAGACAGACATATGGGAACAGTATACTCTGTTCATAGACAGATGGGAACAGTATACTCTGTTCATAGACAGATGGGAACAGTATACTCTGTTTATAGACAGACAGATGGGAACAGTATACTCTGTTCATAGACAGACAGATGGGAACAGTATACTCTGTTCATAGACAGACAGCTGGGAACAGTATACTCTATTCATAGACAGACAGATGGGAACAGTATACTCTGTTCATAGACAGACAGCTGGGAACAGTATACTCTGTTCATAGACAGACAGCTGGGAACAGTATACTCTGTTCATAGACAGACAGCTGGGAACAGTATACTCTATTCATAGACAGACAGATGGGAACAGTATACTCTGTTCATAGACAGACAGATGGGAACAGTATACTCTGTTCATAGACAGACAGCTGGGAACAGTATACTCTGTTCATAGACAGACAGATGGGAACAGTATACTCTGTTCATAGACAGACAGATGGGAACAGTATAATGTGTTCATAGACAGATGGGAACAGTATACTCTGTTCATAGACAGACAGACAGATGGGAACAGTATACTCTGTTTATAGACAGACAGCTGGGAACAGTATACTCTGTTCATAGACAGATGGGAACAGTATACTCTGTTCATAGACAGACAGCTGGGAACAGTATACTCTGTTCATAGACAGACAGATGGGAACAGTATACTATGTTCATAGACAGCTGGGAACAGTATACTCTGTTCATAGACAGATGGGAACAGTATACTCTGTTCATAGACAGATGGGAACAGTATACTCTGTTCATAGACAGACAGATGGGAACAGTATACTCTGTTCATAGACAGACAGATGGGAACAGTATACTCTGTTCATAGACAGACAGATGGGAACAGTATACTCTGTTCATAGACAGACAGATGGGAACAGTATACTCTGTTCATAGACAGACAGCTGGGAACAGTATACTCTGTTCATAGACAGATGGGAACAGTATACTCTGTTCATAGACAGACAGACAGATGGGAACAGTATACTCTGTTCATAGACAGACAGACAGATGGGAACAGTATACTCTGTTCATAGACAGACAGATGGGAACAGTATACTCTATTCATAGACAGACAGACAGATGGGAACAGTATACTCTGTTCATAGACAGACAGATGGGAACAGTATACTCTGTTCATAGACAGACAGACAGATGGGAACAGTATAATCTGTTCATAGACAGACAGACAGATGGGAACAGTATACTCTGTTCATAGACAGATGGGAACAGTATACTCTGTTCATAGACAGATGGGAACAGTATACTCTGTTCATAGACAGACAGATGGGAACAGTATACTCTGTTCATAGACAGACAGCTGGGAACAGTATACTCTGTTCATAGACAGATGGGAACAGTATACTCTGTTCATAGACAGACAGATGGGAACAGTATACTCTGTTCATAGACAGACAGATGGGAACAGTATACTCTGTTCATAGACAGACAGCTGGGAACAGTATACTCTGTTCATAGACAGACAGCTGGGAACAGTATACTCTGTTCATAGACAGACAGCTGGGAACAGTATACTCTATTCATAGACAGACAGATGGGAACAGTATACTCTGTTCATAGACAGACAGATGGGAACAGTATACTCTGTTCATAGACAGACAGCTGGGAACAGTATACTCTGTTCATAGACAGACAGATGGGAACAGTATACTCTGTTCATAGACAGACAGATGGGAACAGTATAATGTGTTCATAGACAGATGGGAACAGTATACTCTGTTCATAGACAGACAGACAGATGGGAACAGTATACTCTGTTTATAGACAGACAGCTGGGAACAGTATACTCTGTTCATAGACAGATGGGAACAGTATACTCTGTTCATAGACAGACAGCTGGGAACAGTATACTCTGTTCATAGACAGACAGATGGGAACAGTATACTATGTTCATAGACAGCTGGGAACAGTATACTCTGTTCATAGACAGATGGGAACAGTATACTCTGTTCATAGACAGATGGGAACAGTATACTCTGTTCATAGACAGACAGATGGGAACAGTATACTCTGTTCATAGACAGACAGATGGGAACAGTATACTCTGTTCATAGACAGACAGATGGGAACAGTATACTCTGTTCATAGACAGACAGATGGGAACAGTATACTCTGTTCATAGACAGACAGCTGGGAACAGTATACTCTGTTCATAGACAGATGGGAACAGTATACTCTGTTCATAGACAGACAGACAGATGGGAACAGTATACTCTGTTCATAGACAGACAGACAGATGGGAACAGTATACTCTGTTCATAGACAGACAGATGGGAACAGTATACTCTATTCATAGACAGACAGACAGATGGGAACAGTATACTCTGTTCATAGACAGACAGATGGGAACAGTATACTCTGTTCATAGACAGACAGACAGATGGGAACAGTATAATCTGTTCATAGACAGACAGACAGATGGGAACAGTATACTCTGTTCATAGACAGATGGGAACAGTATACTCTGTTCATAGACAGATGGGAACAGTATACTCTGTTCATAGACAGACAGATGGGAACAGTATACTCTGTTCATAGACAGACAGCTGGGAACAGTATACTCTGTTCATAGACAGATGGGAACAGTATACTCTGTTCATAGACAGACAGATGGGAACAGTATACTCTGTTCATAGACAGACAGATGGGAACAGTATACTCTGTTCATAGACAGACAGCTGGGAACAGTATACTCTGTTCATAGACAGACAGATGGGAACATTATACTCTGTTCATAGACAGACAGCTGGGAACAGTATACTCTGTTCATAGACAGACAGCCGGGAACAGTATACTCTGTTCATAGACAGCTGGGAACAGTATACTCTGTTCATAGACAGACAGACAGCTGGGAACAGTATACTCTGTTCATAGACAGATGGGAACAGTATACTCTGTTCATAGACAGACAGACAGATGGGAACAGTATACTCTGTTCATAGACAGACAGACAGATGGGAACAGTATACTCTGTTCACAGACAGATGGGAACAGTATACTCTGTTCATAGACAGACAGCTGGGAACAGTATACTCTGTTCATAGACAGACAGCTGGGAACAGTATACTCTGTTCATAGACAGACAGATGGGAACAGTATACTCTGTTCATAGACAGACAGATGGGAACAGTATACTCTGTTCATAGACAGACAGATGGGAACAGTATACTCTGTTCACAGACAGACAGATGGGAACAGTATACTGTGCTGTCTGAGGGTAGAAGCCTCTGGAATGAATAACATGTCCGCTAGAGTTTTAGATTCTTCACAAACCGGTGTGCCTCAGACCAACTACCATACCCCGTTCAAAGGCACTTAAATATGTTGATTTGCTCATTCACCCTCTGAATGACACACACACAGTCCATGTCTCAACTGTCTCAAGGCTTGATGCTAATTATTTAACCCGTCTCCTCCCCTTCATCTACACTGATAGAAGTGGACTTAACAAGTGACATCAACTAGGGATCATATCTTTCACCTGGATTCACCAGGTCAGTCTGTCGTGGAAAAAGCAGGTGTTCAAAATGTTTTGTTCACTCAGTGTCTTCAAATATAAACATAAACAACTAATGATAAGCAGATGCTTTACAGTAAATACTCAGATACACAAATACATCTGGGGTCAAAGGTCCCTGATCCATCACTAAACAGTAAATACTCAGATACACAAATACATCTGGGGTCAAAGGTCCCTGATCCATCACTAAACAATAAATACTCAGATACACAAATACATCTGGGGTCAAAGGTCCATGATCCATCACTAAACAGTAAATACTCAGAAACACAAATACATCTGGGGTCAAAGGTCCCTGATCCATCACTAAACAGTAAATACTCAGATACACAAATACATCTGGGGTCAAAGGTCCATGATCCATCACTAAACAGTAAATACTCAGATACACAAATACATCTGGGGTCAAAGGTCCATGATCCATCACTAAACAGTAAATACTCAGAAACACAAATACATCTGGGCTCAAAGGTCCCTGATCCATCACTAAACAGTAAATACACAGATACACAAATACATCTGGGGTCAAAGGTCCCTGATCCATCACTAAACAGTAAATACTCAGAAACACAAATACATCTGGGCTCAAAGGTCCCTGATCCATCACTAAACAGTAAATACTCAGATACACAAATACATCTGGGGTCAAAGGTCCATGATCCATCACTAAACAGTAAATACTCAGAAACACAAATACATCTGGGGTCAAAGGTCCCTGATCCATCACTAAACAGTAAATACTCAGATACATATATACATTACATAAAGCATTAAAATATATCAAAATTACATATCAATAGATTACATACATTACATGAAGCATTAAAATATATCAACATTATATATCAATAGATTACATACATTATATATAAAGCATTAAAATATATCAACATTATATATCAATAGATTACATACATTATATATAAAGCATTAAAATATATCAACATTACATATCAATAGATTATATACATTACATAAAGCATTAAAATATATCAAATCAAATTTTATTTGTCACATACACATGGTTAGCAGATGTTAATGCGAGTGTAGCGAAATGCTTGTGCTTCCAGTTCCGACAATGCAGTAATAACCAACAAGTAATCTAACTAACAATTCCTAAACTACTGTCTTATACACAGTGTAAGGGGATAAAGAATATGTACATAAGGATATATGAATGAGTGATGGTGCAGAGCAGCATAGGCAAGATACAGTAGATGGTATCGAGTACAGTATATACATGTGAGATGAGTATGTAAACAAAGTGGCATAGTTAAAGTGGCTAGTGATACATGTATTACATAAGGATGCAGTCGATGATATAGAGTACAGTATATACGTATACATATGAGATGAATAATGTAGGGTATGTAAACATTATATTAGGTAGCATTGTTTAAAGTGGCTAGTGGTATATTTTACATACTTTTCCATCAATTCCCATTATTGAAGTGGCTGGAGTTGAGTCAGTGTGTTGGCAGCAGCCACTCAATGTTAGTGGTTGCTGTTTAACAGTCTGATGGCCTTGAGATAGAAGCTGTTTTTCAGTCTCTCGGTCCGAGCTTTGATGCACCTGTACTGACCTCGCCTTCTGGATGATAGCGGGGTGAACAGGCAGTGGCTCGGGTGGGTGTTGTCCTTGATGATCTTTGTGGCCTTCCTGTAACATCGGGTGGTGTAGGTGTCCTGGAGGGCAGGTAGTTTGCCCCGGTGATACGTTGTGCAGACCTCACTACCCTCTGGAGAGCCTTACGGTTGTGGGCGGAGCAGTTGCCGTACCAGGCGGTGATACAGCCCGCCAGGATGCTCTCGATTGTGCATCTGTAGAAGTTTGTGAGTGCTTTTGGTGACAAGCCAAATTTCTTCAGCCTCCTGAGGTTGAAGAGGCGCTGCTGCGCCTTCTTCACGATGCTGTCTGTGTGAGTGGACCAATTCAGTTTGTCTGTGATGTGTATGCCGAGGAACTTAAAACTTACTACCCTCTCCACTACTGTTCCATCGGTGTGGATAGGGGGGTGTTCCCTCTGCTGTTTCCTGAAGTCCACAATCATCTCCTTAGTTTTGTTGACGTTGAGTGTGAGGTTATTGCCCTCACCTCCTCCCTGTAGGCCATCTCGTCGTTGTTGGTAATCAAGCCTACCACTGTTGTGTCGTCCGCAAACTTGATGATTGAGTTGGAGGAGTGCGTTGCCGCGCAGTCGTGGGTGAACAGGGAGTACAGGAGAGGGCTCCGAACGCACCCTTGTGGGGCCCCAGTGTTGAGGATCAGCGGGGTGGAGATGTTGTTGCCTACCCTCACCACCTGGGGGCCGCCCGTCAGGAAGTCCAGTACCCAGTTGCACAGGGCGGGGTCGAGACCCAGGGTCTCGAGCTTGATGACGAGCTTGGAGGGTACTATGGTGTTAAATGCCAAGCTGTAGTCGATGAACAGCATTCTCACATAGGTATTCCTCTTGTCCAGATGGGTTAGGGCAGTGTGCATTGTGGTTGAGATTGCGTCGTCTGTGGACCTATTTGGGCGGTAAGCAAATTGGAGTGGGTCTAGGGTGTCAGGTAGGGTGGAGGTGATATGGTCCTTGACTAGTCTCTCAAAGCACTTCATGATGACGGAAGTGAGTGCTACGGGGCGGTAGTCGTTTAGCTCAGTTACCTTAGCTTTCTTGGGAACAGGAACAATGGTGGCCCTCTTGAAGCATGTGGGAACAGCAGACTGGTATAGGGATTGATTGAATATGTCCGTAAACACACCAGCCAGCTGGTCTGCGCATGCTCTGAGGGCGCGGCTGGGGATGCCGTCTGGGCCTGCAGCCTTGCGAGGGAACGCGAAGCGAGGCGGCCATCTCTGTCGGCGCCATTATATATCAATAGATGATATACATTACATAAAGCATTCAAATAAACACCATTACATGAAGCAACAAACAAACACTAAAAACATGAAGAACACCCTCATCACTTCATCCTAATACTGAGTCATTTACTGATTCACTTCATCCTAAAACTGAGTCACTTACTGATTCACTTTATCCTAATACTGAGTCACTTACTGATTCACTTCATCCTAATACTGAGTCACTTACTGATTCACTTTATCCTAATACTGAGTCACTTACTGATTCACTTCATCCTAATACTGAGTCACTTACTGATTCACTTCATCCTAATAGAATCACTTACTGATTCACTTCATCCTAATATTGAGTTGTCACAAACAGATACTGATTCACTTCATCTCAGTTCCACTTTAATCCTATTGAGTCACATACTTCACAATATGTCCATATATACAGTACCAGTCAAACAGTGACACAATAAAATAACAATAATGAGACTATAAGGAGAACCAGTACTGAGTCATTGTGCAGGGTACCAGGTAGTTGAGGTAATAATGAGACTATAAGGAGTACCAGTACTGAGTCAATGTGCAGGGTACCAGGTAGTTGAGGTAATAATGAGACTATAAGGAGTACCAGTACTGAGTCAATGTGCAGGGTACCAGGTAGTTGAGGTAATAATGAGACTATAAGGAGTACCAGTACTGAGTCAATGTGCAGGGTACCAGGTAGTTGAGGTAATAATGAGACTATAAGGAGTACCAGTACTGAGTCAATGTGCAGGGTACCAGGTAGTTGAGGTAATAATGAGACTATAAGGAGTACCAGTACTGAGTCAATGTGCAGGGTACCAGGTAGTTGAGGTAATAATGAGACTATAAGGAGTACCAGTACTGAGTCAATGTGCAGGGTACCAGGTAGTTGAGGTAATAATGAGACTATAAGGAGTACCAGTACTGAGTCAATGTGCAGGGTACCAGGTAGTTGAGGTAATAATGAGACTATAAGGAGAACCAGTACTGAGTCAATGTGCAGGGTACCAGGTAGTTGAGGTAATAATGAGACTATAAGGAGTACCAGTACTGAGTCAATGTGCAGGGTACCAGGTAGTTGAGGTAATAATGAGACTATAAGGAGTACCAGTACTGATTCAATGTGCAGGGTACCAGGTAGTTTAGGTAATAATGAGACTATAAGGAGAACCAGTACTGAGTCAATGTGCAGGGTACCAGGTAGTTGAGGTAATAATGAGGCTATAAGGAGTACCAGTACTGAGTACTGAGTCAATGTGCAGGGTACCAGGTAGTTGAGGTAATAATGAGACTATAAAGAGAACCAGTACTGAGTCAATGTGCAGGGTACCAGGTAGTTGGGGTAATAATGAGACTATAAGGAGTACCAGTACTGAGTCAATGTGCAGGGTACCAGGTAGTTGAGGCAATAATGAGACTATAAGGAGTACCAGTACTGAGTCAATGTGCAGGGTACCAGGTAGTTGAGGTAATAATGAGACTATAAGGAGAACCAGTACTGAGTCAATGTGCAGGGTACAGGTAGTTGAGGTAATAATGAGTCTATAAGGAGAACCAGTACTGAGTCAATGTGCAGGGAACCAGGTAGTTGAGGTAATATGTACATGTAGGTAAAGGTAAAAGTGACTAGAAAATCAGGATAGAGATTACCACTCCTCATATATGCACACACACACACACACATACACACACACAACAACAAAAAACAACAACAATAAATGGGAGAATGGGAGAGGAGAAATGACTAGAGACAGTGTTGTTTAACTCACTGACCAGGACCCATGAGTTCTTCTTACCTTTGTTCAGTAGAAAAGTCTCCCTCTCTAAAGTTTGACCCATAGACCGGTCACTCTTCATGGACACACAGCTGGGAACAGGGGAGGCTGGTCTCTCCTGCTGGATTGGTCTTCAACACAACAGAGACAAACATTACATCTCTCATCTACTCTGAGCTCAGATGGGGAAACATAAGAAGAGTTTCACAAATAGAACTGACTTCCAGACTTTAGTTAATGGCGCGAGAGCAGTGTGTCATTTCTAATGACGAAATTCATTTAGCGTCGCGAGCGTTGTAGTCAGTCTGTCAACCCCGCTAAAAGGCTGGTGTCGTTACTCTGCCTTCCCCGGGGGATGTTGAGGTAAATTTACTAACCGAGAGGGTTGAATGATGTAATTTATTAGAGGGCTGGAAGACGCATTCTCGAGGTTGTTTACTCACAATATCAGATATTAAGATGATTTTTATAATGAATGTATACTGAGGTTGAGGTTCTGACTAGTGATTATTTACCCGCTGTTCAATACCTGCTATTGAGGCGCCCTGAAAATAATATTCAAAAGTTCGGTCCTTGGACACGGAGGGGTTAAACACTAAAGTTACCGTCCATCTAGTGAAGAGAGGAGAACCGGACAGAGGAAGCCAGCATCCATCAACGAGAGAGGGAGAAGCCTCACCGGGATTTAACAGGTGGAAGAAACAACCGGGGAGCTCCATCGGTCCACAAGAAATGCAGACAGCCGGTGATGATGTAGTGGTAGCTATGGTAACTAGGATGCTGCTGGTAGAGTAGCTAGCTAGCTTACCAAGCTGTACCGACTAGCTAGGATAACTAGGATGCTGCTGGTAGAGTAGCTAGCTAGATTACCGAGCTGTACCGACTAGCTAGGATAACTAGGATGCTGCTGGTAGAGTAGCTAGCTAGCTTACCGAGCTGTACCGACTAGCTTGGATAACTAGGATGCTGCTGGTAGAGTAGCTAGCTAGCTTACCGAGCTGTACCGACTAGCTAGGATAACTAGGATGCTGCTGGTAGAGTAGCTAGCTAGATTACCGAGCTGTACCGACTAGCTTGGTTAGTTAGCAGGTCGTTCGTCTGTCCCTCGTCTCGATGATGAATCCGGTGAACCACAAAATGAAACAAGGATAGAGAGTGAAAGAGATCTGGCTACACTCACACTGTCCCTGACCGTAAAGAAAAAAGCAAATTGAACAGTAAACTTCGGTGTCTCAACACTGTAACAAACTCCGTCGTTATTCCCCAAGATCACCTCAGTCCACTCTGCGCGTAACCGGCTTGGCGCCACACCGAACGTGGACGCGGACAGTTCTGTATGGGGACGCGGACAGTTCTGTACGGGGACGCGGACAGTTCCAGAACGCGGACATGAGCAGTGCCAGTCAAACCCAGTCTTGACAGTGGGTAACATTGGTAATATTCATTTTTTATCATTATGTAAAACAAACATTCTGTTTTTTTATAACAATATGTTGAGATCAGGGACCATACCCACAAAGTGTCTCAGAGTAGAACATTGGTCGTATAAGTGCTGAGAATAAAGACAGTTTACACTTTATGGGTATAAATTAAAGCTATGCATGAAGTCTCTAGTCCCACCTCGTCAGCAGATATTTAGGACACCACGTGAGCTGTCCTAAGTAGGTAAGAGTTAACAGCAGGTGTCTTGATAATACTATAGAATAATGCAGTGAGTCAGTGGTTCCTGAGCCACATGTAATTGCTTTGGAGTAGTTTAAAATAATGTTTTGATATTTGATATGATCAATCCATTAATAATATATGTCTTGTGCTTTTGGCAATGATTTATGTGTAATAATGATGTATAACAAGTGATACCATGTATGTCTGCATAGCATTTTGTCTTCATTTTGTCAGATTAACTAATATATAATAATATATCCCATTTAGCAGACGCTTTTGTCCAAAGCGACTTACAAGTCGGCTGGGGCCACTACTTTTGCATATGGGTGGCCCCAGTGGGAAACGAACCCACGACGCTTGGCGTTGCAAGCGCCATGCTCTACCGACTGAGCCACATAGGACCTCTCATGCTTATTCCCCAAGAGTAACTCAGGTTTTCACCCAGTGGCTAAGGAGTTGGACCTGTGGCCTAAAGTTGGCTGGTTCAAATCCCGGTGGAAAATTTGCTAACTGCTAGGGTTGCGTGATGTCATTTATATTCCGAGGTTGTTTACTCGCAATATTAGATATTAAGGTGATTTTTTATAATGCATGTATACTAAGGTTGAGGTTTTGACTAGTGATTATTTACCTGGGATTCAATACCTGCTATAGTCACTTGTTTTTCTCACCCAATAGCAACACAGCCCTAATAGGAGATATACAGCTAACTAAAGTAATGAGACCATTTTAGAAAATCATGAGACATATGGGCTGTGGTTGCTGCTATTTTATGTCAATCATATTGCTGCTTGTAGACTATAACTGATGCTTCATGGTCCATCATATTGCTGCTTGTAGACTATAACTGATGCTTCATGGTCCATCATATTGCTGCTTGTAGACTACAACTGATGCTTCATGGTCCATCATATTGCTGCTTGTAGCCTATAACTGATGCTTCATGGTCCATCATATTGCTTCTTGTAGCCTATAACTGATGCTTCATGGTCCATCATATTGCTGCTTGTAGCCTATAACTGATGCTTCATGGTCCATCATATTGCTGCTTGTAGACTATAACTGATGCTTCATGGTCCATCATATTGCTGCTTGTAGACTATAACTGATGCTTCATGGTCCATCATATTGCTGCTTGTAGACTATAACTGATGCTTCATGGTCCATCATATTGCTGCTTGTAGACTATAACTGATGCTTCATGGTCCATCATATTGCTGCTTGTAGCCTGTAACTGATGCTTCATGGTCCATCATATTGCTGCTTGTAGACTATAACTGATGCTTCATGGTCCATCATATTGCTGCTTGTAGACTATAACTGATGCTTCATGGTCCATCATATTGCTGCTTGTCAACTATAACTGATGCTTCGTGGTCATATGCTCCCATCTATTGGACATTTTGCAATTAAAAGTTATTAATTCACCTACAGACATTGGTGGGGCTGCTGAGAAATAAAGTGTATTTTTCTGGTTAATTCCTTAGATCTCAAACCTGCCCCACCTTTCCCAGGCCAATTGCTCGACTTTCACATAGAGGTTACCAGGTCACCCAGTTCAAACCACATTTGAAAAATAAAACACGTGACTTGTTGATCAAGTGTTCTGCCTTGCAATAATAAATCTAATAACATAACAAAACAAAAACAGCAAAATGCTGAGACAGGTTTTGATTAACAAAATAATCTAAATGGTATTTACTAACATAATATTTTTACTAAAACAATTTCTAAAATAATTTGGGTTAAGGTTAATGCTAAAATAGGTAATACGTAGGGTTATATACTGATGTAAAAAGGGCTTTATAAATACATTTGATTGATTGTTAGGTTCAGGGTTTATAAGGAAAAAACAGTATGGGTTTATAGCTCTCTTGCTCCTCCCTGTGGCCTCTGGGTACTACATAACTAATTCAAGACATAATCTGAGGAAGCAACTGCTTCAGATCTACAAATCAATGAGCGAGACCTGCCCATTTGTTTTCTAACTCAGTGAAACTGCGCAGCTTTCACTCAATCCGATGTCTACGAACGAACATTTCGATGCATATCAAATTACCCAGCAGTCATTTAGTAACAACAAGTCATCAAAAAAGTTTTGTTTCTTAATTTAAAAAATGTCTTCTGGATTTTTAAATCGGCCACGTCTTGAAAAAGAGGACAGGGACATATGTTTTAGTTAGGTGGTATACCTTTTCCTGAAAACAAATATGGTTAACCATGACCAGAAAATGTTTAAGGTTTAGCACTGTGCGTCACCACAACGTGTATCCAGGCGAACGGTAATCACGCTCACCAAGTAGCTGTAACCCTGTTGATAATAAGTAACCTGACGTCAGCGTTCAAGCTTCATGCCGGCAGGTGTCACTGATAAAATAGTGAAGCTGCCATTGTGACGCAGAACAATGAGTTGGGAATAGAACGTTCAGAAGGTGAGTTGATTCCACGGAGCTCAATAGAACTAATAGGAGCTGGCAGGAAGAAGAATGACCTAAAATAACGCCTGTTTTTTTAGCGATACTATATAACATAACATAATATTATGAAACTGGGCACCATGGCGGATGCAATTAACTAGTTATCAGGAAAAAACGTTGTTGTAAATGTCATGTTTCCAGCCTACTTAAGGTGCAACGAAAATAATATTCAAAAGTTTGGTCCTTGGACACAGAGGGGTTAAACACTAAAGTTACCGTCCATCTAGTGAAGAGAGGAGGGGTTAAGAATGGAGCAGAAGAGACATGTTTGCTGTAACTAATGGTCAACGTTGTATTATAATGTATGTATTGTAATGCCAGTGTTGACATGGGCCATCGTTCAAACAAAGAGATGCCTCCCTGACCACCAGTGTGTTTGGATATAATGAAGATCAATTCAGTGAAGAAGAACCTCTAGAGTTCTGACCAAAGAGCCCTATAAAGGGTTAAATATATACTGTATACTCAGACACTACCTAACCTCCTATAAAGGGTTCTATATATATTCTATATATACTGTATATTCAGACACTACCCAACCTCCTATAAAGGGTTCTATATATATTCTATATATACTGTATACTCAGACAGGCTAACCTCCTATAAAGGGTTCTATATATATTCTATATATACTGTATACTCAGACACTACCTAACCTCCTATAAAGGGTTCTATATATATTCTATATATACTGTATATTCAGACACTACCCAACCTCCTATAAAGGGTTCTATATATATTCTATATATACTGTATACTCAGACAGGCTAACCTCCTATAAAGGGTTCTATATATATTCTATATATACTGTATACTCAGACAGGCTACCCTCCTATAAAGGGTTCTATATATATTCTATATATACTGTATACTCAGACAGGCTAACTTCCTATAAAGGGTTCTATGTATATTCTATATATACTGTATACTCATACACTTCCTAACCTCCTATAAAGGGTTCTATATAGAACTTTAGTGGTTCTGTATATTGTAGGAAGATAGAACCCTTTTTGGTTTCAACAGGAGTGAAGAGTGTGTTGATATAACGGATATATTGTCAGAATTCAGCTTGTAACAACGATCAGAATAAAAACTAGAAAGTTATGCCTGCCAACATATTAGATCATAATTAAGAGGCTAAATGATTGTGTCATGCTAAAATTTTATAGAGGTGTGTGTGTGTGTGTGTGTGTGTGTGTGTGTGTGTGTGTGTGTGTGTGTGTGTGTGTGTGTGTGTGTGTGTGTGTGTGTGTGTGTGTGTTTGCGTGCGTGCGCGTGTGTGTGTGCGTGTGTGTGTGTGTGTGTGTGCGTTTTGCGAAACAAAAATTCATACAAACAAACATTGTAATCTCACCTCTTAGCTTTGGTGTCATGTTCCCCAGAGAGTCTCATTTTAGAGGCAGGGCCCCCCTCCACTCTCTCCCCAGAGAGACTCATTTTAGAGCACTGACCCCTAAACAGAGATACAACATGCTGGTTGTGGTTAACACAGTGACAACTAAACAGAGATCCAACATGTTGGTTGTGTTTAACACAGTGACAACTAAACAGAGATCCAACATGTTGGTTGTGGTTAACACAGTGACAACTAAACAGAGATCCAACATGTTGGTTGTGTTTAACACAGTAATTCTTGAAGGTCATATGTTCTCTTTTATTCATTATCTCTTAGAAATAAAACATTTACTAACAGACACATCCAAACAGTCAGGTGATTTAATGCATCACATGAATATGTAGTCCTGATTTATATTTTTCACCTTTTGTCCATAATAATAATAATAATAATACAATAATAACAATATAATAATAATAATAATAATAATAATAATCACAATATAATATATAATAATATTAATAATAATGTCTCACTTTCTCTTTTAATAATTTCTCCCATTCTAGTGTGTTGCTTTGTTCAACAGGTATGATATTATGATGCTGTTACTGAATTCAGTTCATAATATCGATGTTAAGAAAAGTCTGTTCAGTGGTTTCATACCAAATTACACAGGAAGCAGGAGCTCATTGGAATTTAGAAAACAACACATGTTCTGATATTCTGAAAGACGACTTACAATTTATACATAAAAAATATACAAATTGTAAAATAACCGCGATATAGGAATATATGAACAACATGTTTTTGAATGTGACTTGACAACACCCAGTTAGCGCCATTTTGTATGATTGAACTGTCACGTAGCTGTCCCAGGTGAAATGGACTGTTACATCTGAGTGTTTTACTGTCATTCACTATACTAAAATAACACCAGACATTGAATGTCTCTACACACTTTACAATAATCCCTGGGAAGATTCTTACCTTGCAGCCTGAATTCACAACCAGAACATGTCAAGTCATTGAGATATTTTCCGTTGTGCTGAGAGAGCACCTTCCTGATGACAAGTGTCTCTGTATCTATGTTCTAGGTTCAGTTGATCTTTGGATGCAATAATATCTGGTCAAAGTCTAGTGACACAGCACCATATTATATCACAACCATAACAGTAGCTTAACCTTTGGCTAGTAAAGGCCATGGTATATTATAACATGTAGAATCATTATGATGATCCAGGTTCATACTATAACATGTGGAATCATTATGATGATTGTCACGCCCTGGTCGTAATATATTGTGTTTGTCTTCATTTATTTGGTCAGGCCAGGGTGTGACATGGGTTTATTGTGGTGTGTTTTGTCTTGGGGTTTTGTGGGGTGTTGGGTGTGTGGCTTAGTGGGGTTATCTAGCAAAGTCTATGGCTGTCTGGAGTGGTTCTCAATCAGAGGCAGGTGTTTATCGTTGTCTCTGATTGGGAACCATATTTAGGCAGCCATATTCTTTGAGTATTTCGTGGGTGATTGTTCCTGTCTCTGTGTTTGTTGTCACCAGATAAGCTGTATAGGTTGTCACGTTCCGTTTGTTGTTTTTTGTATTGTTATTTTTTCTTCGTAATTAAACGTCTCAAAAATACCACGCTGCATTTTGGTCCGATTCTCCTTCACCAGACGAAAGCCGTTACAGAATCACCCACCACAATGGGACCAAGCGGCGTGGTAACAGGCAACAGCAACAGCAGTAGCAACAAAGAGAGGAATGGACATGGGAGGACAAATTGTTCGGAGAAGGACCCTGGGATCAGCCAGGAGAATATCACCACCCCAAAGAAGAACTGGAGGCGGAGAAAGCTGAGAGGCGCTGGTATGAGGAGGCAGCACGGCGACGGGGATGGAAGCCTGAGAGTCAGCCACAAAAATGTCTTGGGGGGGTGGCTCACAGGGAGTATGGCGATGCTAGGTAAGAGACCTACGCCAACTTCCTGTGGTTACCGGGGGGCTAGAGAGAACGGGCAGGCACCGTGTTATGCTGTGGTGCGCACGGTGTCTCCAGTGCGGGTGCATAGCCCGGTGCGGTATATTCCAGCTCCGCGTATCGGCCGGGCTAGATTGAGCGTCGAGCCAAATGCCATGAAGCCGGCTCTACGCATCTGGTCCCCAGTGCGTCTCCTTGGGCCGGCTTACATGGCACCAGCCTTGCGCACGGTGTCCCCGGTTCGCCTACATAGCCCAGTGCGGGCTATTCCACCTCGCCGCACTGGCAGAGCGACCGGGAGTATTCAACCAGGTAAGGTTGGGCAGGCTCGGCGCTCAAGAGCTCCAGTGCGCCTGCACGGTCCGGTCTACCCAGTACCACCTCCACACACCAGCCCTCCGGTGGCAGCTCCCCGCACCAGGCTTCCTGTGCATGTCCTCGGCCCAGTACCACCAGTGCCAGCACCATGCAACAGGCCTACTGTGCGCCTCGCCTCCTCTCCTGTGCTGCCGGAGTCTCCCGCCTGTTCAGCGCTGCCAGAGCCTTCCTCCTCTACAGCGCTGCTGGAGTCTCCTGCCTGTTCAGCGCAGCCAGAGCTGCCAGCCTGCATGGAGCAGCCAGAGCCGCCAGTCAGCATGGAGCAGCCAGAGCCGCCAGTCAGCATGGAGCAGCCAGATCCGTCAGTCTGCCAGGATCCGCCAGTCAGCCAGAGTCTTCCAGATCTGCCAGTCAGCCAGACTCTTCCAGATCTGCCAGTCAGCCAGACTCTTCCAGATCTGCCAGTCAGCCAGACTCTTCCAGATCTGCCAGTCAGCCAGACTCTTCCAGATCCGCCAGTCAGCCAGACTCTTCCAGATCCGCCAGACTCTTCCAGATCTGCCAGTCAGCCAGGATCTGCCAGAACCGCCAGCCAGCCAGGATCTGCCGGATCCAACTACCTGCCTGAGCTTCCTCTCAGTGCTGAGCTTCCACTCAGTGCCGGGCTTCCACTCAGTGCCGGGCTTCCACTCAGTGCCGGGCTTCCTCTCAGTGCCGAGCTTCCTCTCAGTGCCGAGCTTCCTCTCAGTGCCGAGCTGCCCCTCAGTCCCGAGCTGCCCCTCAGTCCCGAGCTGCCCCTCAGTCCCGAGCTGCCCCTCAGTCCCGAGCTGCCCCTCAGTCCCGAGCTGCCCCTCAGTCCCGAGCTGCCCCTCAGTTCAGTGGGGTTCTGGGTGAGGACTACTAGGCCATGGTCGGCGGCGAGGGTGGACTATCATAGGACGCGAGGAGGAGGGATTAAGGCATTAATAGAGTGGGGTCCACGTCCCACGCCAGAGCCGCCACCATTGACAGACGCCCACCCGGACCCTCCCCTATTGTTTTGATGTGTGTCCGGGAGTCCGCACCTTAGGGGGGGGTTCTGTCATGCCCTGGTCATAATATATTGTGTTTGTCTTCATTTATTTGGTCAGGCCAGGGTGTGACATGGGTTTATTGTGGTGTGTTTTGTCTTGGGGTTTTGTGGGTGTTGGGTGTGTGGCTTAGTGGGGTTATCTAGCAAAGTCTATGGCTGTCTGGAGTGGTTCTCAATCAGAGGCAGGTGTTTATCGTTGTCTCTGATTGGGAACCATATTTAGGCAGCCATATTCTTTGAGTATTTCGCGGGTGATTGTTCCTGTCTCTGTGTTTGTTGTCACTAGATAGGCTGTATAGGTTTTCACGTTCCGTTTGTTGTTTTTTGTATTGTTTGTTTTCTTCGTAATTAAACATGTCTCAAAAATACCACGCTGCATTTTGGTCCGATTCTCCTTCACCAGACGAAAGCCGTTACAATGATCCAGGTTCATACTATAAATGTAGAATCTTTATGATGATCCAAGTTCATACTATAACATGTAGAATCATTATGATGATCCAGGTTCATATTATAAATGTAGAATCATTATTATTTTACCAGCCTCAGCCCCAGCATCAACCCCAGCCTCAGCCTCAGCACCAGCATCAACCCCAACCCCAGCCTCAGTCCCAGCATCAACCCCCAACCCCAGCCTCAGCCCCAGCATCAACCCCCAACCCCAGCCTCAGCCCCAGTATCAACCCCAACCCCAGCCTCAGCACCAGCATCAACCCCAACCCCAGCCTCAGCCCCAGCATCAACCCCAGCCTCAGTCCCAGCATCAACCCCAACCCCAGCCCCAGCCTCAGCCCCAACCCCAGCTTCAGCCCCAGCATCAACCCCAACCCCAGCCTCAGCATCAAACCCCAACCCCAGCAACCCTTCAGAAACCATCGTACCATAAAGACAGACCAAAAGGCAAGGTGGCGGATTGGAATTTTTAAGGGAAATAAACCAATACTAGTCTTGGGAGACTCAAATGTTAATAGAATCCCTCCATTTCATAACCCAAACATACAAGTGGACAGTTACCCTGGAGCAACATTTTACCATTTCACAAAGGTTCTGGAGAAAACAGAGGTTCATTTAGACACCAGCATAGTGGTTCTCTCGGTGGGCATAAACAATATGGATAATGACCCATACACAACATCAATCAAACAGATTGCATCAATGCACAAGGAAGCAATCGTCACTTTCCCAAATGCAATTATTTACATCCCCATTATTAACCACTCACACCTCCTTTCACCAGATCGAAAATGAAACCTCAGTCATTAACGGTTACATCACCACACATGGCCCATTTCTCTTGGTGCTACCCCGTGATGAATTCCACACAACAGACCTGATACACCGGACAACAACCACAGCAGACCTCATTTTTAAGAATTGGTGTGAGCTGCTAAATTTAGAATAGGCTCTACCCACAATTTGGACCCACCTAGCCACACCACACCCTTCTTTTTAAAACCAACCCCCTGTACTCTCTCCCCCCTTTCCTCCCCCAGTTGCTTTCTTAGATTACCCAGCAGAGGGGGTAGTTGGCCTCCTCTCATCAAACATGAATTTATCCAAGTCTTTTCAACTCACAACAGCACAGACCCAACTTTTGGAGAGGGGGTTGTCTTTCATTCCCCACCCTGGTAAATGTGACTGGGAGGAACTTCATAGGGACACACATAAATACGACTTAAACTTCTAGACTCCTTTGACTATCAGACGAATCACAACCCTTCACCCTTCCTTCCATCTGGGAACCCAAACTGTCCCAGATAGGAGGGTAAAGAACCTAATCAGAACCGACCAAGACACCCTTCACAACTATCACACCCAGGCAGATAGAGAGGACAACATCACCCGCATGGAAAGACAAGCCAGGAAAGAACTTATGAACAACAGAATATAGAAACCGGCAGATAAGGGATCTAAAACAGTGATCCTAGATAAACATCAATACACATACGAGGCAAATAGACAGTTAACCAACACCAAGTATTATGAACAAATAGGAAACAGCCTACAACCACAGACCCAGACTAAATTACGTAGAATCATACAAACACTTTATGATAAACGGCACATCACGAAAAAACGAGACGTTCTATTTGGACCAGACACTCCACACCAGCCAGACCAGCTTGCTGGTGTGTTTACGGACATATTCAATCAATCCCTATCCCAGTCTGTTGTTCCCACATGCTTCAAGAGGGCCACCATTGTTCCTGTTCCCAAGAAAGCTAAGGTACCTGAGCTAAACAACTACCGCCCCGTAGCACTCACTTCCGTCATCATGAAGTGCTTTGAGAGACTAGTCAAGGACCATATCACCTCCACCCTACCTGACATCCTAGACCCACTCCAATTTGCTTACCGCCCAAATAGGTCCACAGACGATGCAATCTCAACCACACTGCACACTGCCCTAACCCATCTGGACAAGAGGAATACCTATGTGAGAATGCTGTTCATCGACTCCAGCTCGGCATTCAACGACATAGTGCCCTCCAAGCTCGTCATCAAGCTCGAGACCCTGGGTCTCGACCCCGCCCTGTGCAACTGGGTACTGGACTTCCTGACGGGCCGCCCCCAGGTGGTGAGAGTAGGCAACAACATTTCCACCCCGCTGATCCTCAACAATGGGGCCACACAAGGGTGCGTTCTGAGCCCTCTCCTGTACTCCCTGTTCACCCACGACTGCGTGACCACGCACGCCTCCAACTCAATCATTAAGTTTGCGGACGACACAACAGTGGTAGGCTTGATTACCAACAACGACGAGACGGTATACAGGGAGGAGGTGAGGGCCCTCGGAGTGTGGTGTCAGGAAGTAACCTCACACTCAACGTCAACAAAACCTAGGAGATTGTGGACTTCAGGAAACAGCAGAGGGAACACCCCCTATCCACATCGATGGAACAGTAGTGGAGAGGGTAGTAAGTTTTAAGTTCCTCGGCGTACACATCACAGACAAACTGAATTGGTCCACCCACACAGACAACATCGTGAAGAAGGCGCAGCAGCGCCTCTTCAACCTCAGGAGGCTGAAGAAATTTGGCTTGTCACCAAAAGCACTCACAAACTTCTACAGATGCACAATCGAGAGCATCCTGTCGGGCTGTATCACCGCCTGGTACGGCAACTGCTCCGCCCACAACCGTAAGGCTCTCCAGAGGGTAGTGAGGTCTGCACAACGCATCACCGGGGGCAAACTACCTGCCCTCCAGGACACCTACACCACCCGATGTCACAGGAAGGCCATAAAGATCATCAAGTACAACAACCACCCGAGCCACTGCCTGTTAACCCTGCTATCATCCAGAAGGCGAGGTCAGTACAGGTGCATCAAAGCTGGGACTGAGAGACAGAAGCTGTTTTTCAATCTCAAGGCCATCAGACTGTTAAACAGCAACCACGAACATTGAGTGGCTGCTGCCAACACACTGACTCAACTCCAGCCACTTTAATAATGGGAATTGATGGGAAATTATGTAAAATATATCACTAGCCACTTTAAACAATGCTACCTAATATAATGTTTACATACCCTACATTATTCATCTCGTACATGTATATACTGTACTCTATATCATCTACTGCATCTTTATGTAATACATGTATCACTAGCCACTTTAACTATGCCACTTTGTTTACATACTCATCTCATATGTATATGCTGCACTCAATACCATTTACTGTATCTTGCCTATGCCGCTCTGTACCATCACTCATTCATATATCTTCATGTACATATTCTTCATCCCCTTACACTTGTGTCTATAAGGTAGTAGTTTTGGAATTGTTTGCTAGATTACTTGTTGGTTATTACTGCATTGTCGGAACTAGAAGCACAAGCATTTCGTTACACTCGCATTAACATCTGCTAACCATGTGTATGTGACAAATAAAATTTGATTTGACCTAGACTGTTTTACCTGCTTTGAAAAATTCATAAAGAACCAGAAACCTGGACTATTCCCTATGACGTTCCTCCTGGCAGGCCAATCGTATCAACAATTATATCAACCCTCTCTCCACTAGACACCCCAGCTACCTCAGAGACACTTATCACTTTCCTGAGAAGATCAAAACCATAGTTCTTCCCTCCCAAACATATATATTCACTATAGACATTGATAGCTTATACACTAACATAAATACAGCAACAGGAGTACAGACGGTCAGAAATATTTTCCATGCACACCCAGATAGCAATAGACCAGACAATGAAATACTACAATTATTAGAAATCAGCCTCACACACAATGATTTTATATTCAATGATGAGCACTACTTACAGTTGGAGGGAACAGCTATGGGTAAGAAATTTGCCCCGGCATATGCAAACATTTACATGGCTGAATGGGAGAGAGAGGCATTGGCCAAGTGCCCACATCAACCTACATTCTATTACAGACTTCTAGACGACATTATAGGAGCTTGGCCTCATGATATCCAACTATTCACTGAATTCATTAGCATTCTCAACAGTCACCACCCCATCCATTAAGGTTAAATATATAATAGATCCATGTGAAGTACACTTCTTGGATACTACAGTTTTCTTGAATCACATAAATCAGTTTATTATTATACTCTTAGAACAGGTATGGAACCAAAAAGACTTCTATCACTTCCATACCTTAAGGGAACATTTTGACATTTGCTGTATGGTTAGTGAGAAAGTCCAAATTGCAAATGTACGGATCCTTACTAGACGTCCGAAAACGTTTCTAAAATTTGCGGACGTCGTCGGGCCGAGCGGCAGGGCCGGACCTACCGGGAAGTCATCAAATGAACTTTCTCGGACATTCGGTTTCCGTTTTATAAAATAATCAAATTTTGGTCATTTTTCCACTGTCCCGGAAAATCCCACAAGAGGGCATGGCCTTATCTCCGAAACGGAAAATATTTTGAAGCTGAGACTTGGTGAGCGTAGGTTTGGCATAATGGGCAGTTGGCCCCGAACAAGATGGCGTCTAGGCCTCAACGGTTTTTGAGTTATGGCCATTTCTCTGGGATTAAAGGTCGAAAATGAAAATAGAGAAATAGTCAAGGAGCCTCCGGTGTCAAGAAAAAAGAACCATCCATTTATCTATCGTCATTTAAGAGAAATGGTACAATGACAAATTGGTGATGTTCAAAGATAGGTGTTTTTTTTATAAACAGTTACAGATCCAGTTGCAGGGTGTTCATACGCATCTTTTTAAAGTGTGCTGCGGAGCTCTGCGAGATTTCTGTGATTTTCTATGATTTTCTGAAATAACACACACTCACTAAACCCTCTGTAAATAACTCAGTTCTTAACGTAAAGACGTAAAACTCAGGATTCTGTAAAGGCATACCCCAATCAGGATATGAGTTTATTTATAGCTTCCTGTGCCAACCGGAAGTGCCTTAAATGGTGTCATAGTGGCAGTGTCCAAGGGTTAAAAAGATCAGATCTTTTCAAAACTTCATATGTGTGATTAGGAAACCCCCATGAACTGTAAGTCAGTCATTTCTCCCAACAGATGTCAAAGAAAAGCTCTCACACACACACACAGCAAGGATGGAGTGACAAAGTGTGATGCTTAAAGACACAGAGAGCAGGCAATGGCATTACCATAATCCCGAGGCCGTGCCGAGTTCAACGAGATATCCCGCTTGACCGTAGCTCACTCGGTCTAAGCGCAGCGACCATTAGAAAAGTAGGCCCAAAATGAAGCCTGCCCCACAATGTCATTTGCTTTTGGGTGACAGTGAGAGAACCGTTAGGGTGAGAAGCACAATTCGACCTCAGGTACGTTCCTAAGGTCCTCCCGATCCATGCAAGCCTAACCTTGACCGTGTGGCATTAACCCTTACCAGTTAAAAGAAGGTGTTTACATCAAACAGTTTGCATTGACTTCTCTCCCCATAGGAATACATTGCCTGCACCTCTAAATTCAACCTGAAGCCTATGGGGGTTATAAGTGTCGTATGAACCTGTCTTCGGTCACAGTCAATCAAGCCTCTATAAGGTCGACCTGTGTTGATTCTAAGCTTCCTGGACCAACCGGAAGTGGTTAAAATCACACTAAAAGTGTTTATCCATACCCTGCCTGCAGTTTGATAGAAATAGTGCATTCAACCCTGTGTAAATCAGTCAATTCTTAACGTAAAGACTTAAAACTCAGGATTCTGTAAAAGCATACACCAATGAGGATATGTGTTGACTTATAGCTCCCTGTGCCAACCGGAAGTGCCATAATTGGTGTCTCAGGCGCTGTTTCGAGGGGTTAAAAAAGTCTGATCTTTCCAAAACTTCATATATGTGATTAGGCAACCCCCATGTACTGTAAATCAGTCATTTTTCCCATAAAATTTCAAAGGAAGACTAAATCACACACACACACAGCTTGGAAGGAGGGACCCATTGGGTACGTAGAGACATACACTGCCTGCATTAGTTAACCTTGTTGGAACTTTTAAAGAACCGTCAGACCTAGAGTTCCGAAACTTTAGAATCCTGTTCTAGACCTCAGGTTGATAGTACATGGTGAGTTACGTGGCTCTAGAAGGTTCTCGGACCGAGAAACAGCCTCGTACATTTGCAATGACTTCAATTCATTTTTGCATCACGAAAATGACAACATTTAAAAATGTCCCAGAGTCGCAAGACTGGGTGCATTGCGACCATCTTGGCCCATATAGACGGACCCCAACATTTCTGTCCGATAGCCCATTCAAGGACCCCGTAGCAAGTCATGGAAAAAAGTGGATTTTCAGCACCAATTTGAGTCTTGCTCGAGCACCAAATGACCTATCGAGCCAAAACTTTGGATTCGGGGTCACCTCAGCTAGGCCTACACGACATCAGAAATGGACCCGCAGCTAGAATGTAACTACGTGTTTTACGTTTATTTTATGGTTTGAACTGAAGGCGTTTTGAATTTTGGGTCATCTCTGAAGTATGTGATAGTTGGCTACTAAACGAGTTGGAAAAAGTGGGTTTGGTGTCAGTTTGTATCAGTTTGGTGTCAGAATGATCTTGAATTGACTGATGGAAGTTGACTTTCTGGTGACTCTTGTCCATTTGCAATATGTTTAAACAGTGAGGTACCATCACCAAAGTGACATTCTGAAATCAACCCTAACGAGCGATTGAGATAAACCAGAATCACTGACCAGCCATCTCGAGTTCATCGGGCCAGTCAATTTGGTCAAATTTGTGAAGGTAAATGCCCATTGAAAACACTTAACCAAATGGACATGATGAAATCAACACAACGAGTGATGGAAAGGAACAACTATCACTGCCCGGCCATCCTGTGTTCATCAGGTCAGTCAATTTTGCAATTCTGCAGTATTTTTGAGCATGTCAAATTTCTTTTGGCATTTGGCCCCCAAAAAATTGACTTTTGACTTCCTATGAAATCATATTGCAAATGGACAAAAAATGTGCCTTATGCACAAGTAAAAAAAATAAAATATATGATAATAAAATTGACAAAAGTATAGTTTGAGCAAAGTATAGTTTGACTTTTGAGCATGCCAAATTCGTGATGGTACATGCCCATTGAAACATATTGCAAAGGCACGTGCACTTGCAATATGATTCTATAGTGAAAAAACATCACCAAATGGACATGATGAAATCAACACAACGAGTGATGGAAGGGAACAACTATCACTGCCCAGCCATCCTGGGTTCATCGGGCCAGTCAATTTTGCATTTCTGCAGGATTTTTGACCATGCCAAGTTCATGATGGTACATGCCCATTGAAACATATTGCAAATGCACGTGCACTTGCAATATGATTCTATAGTGAAAAAACTTCACCAAATGGACATGATGAAATCAACACAACGAGTGATGGAAAGGAGCAACTATCACTCCCGGCCATCCTGTGTTCATCAGGTCAGTCAATTTTGCAATTCTGCAGTATTTTTGAGCATGTCAAATTTCTTATGGCATTTGGCCCAAAAAGAGTGACTTTTGACTTCTTATGAAATCATATTGCAAATGGACAAAACATATGCCTTATGCACAAGTGGGAAAAAAATGATAATAAAATTGACAAAAGTATAGTAAGAGCAAAGTATAGTTTGACTTTTGACCATGTCCAATTTGTTATGGCATTTGGCCCCAAAAAGAGTTACTTTTGACTTTGACTTTTGACTTCCTATGAAATCATATTGCAAATGGACAAAACATGTGCCTTATGCACAAGTGGGAAAAAAATGATAATAAAATTGACAAGAGTATAGTTTGAGCAAAGTATAGTTTGACTTTTGAGCATGCCAAATTCGTGATGGTAAATTCCCATTGAAACATATTGCAAATGCACGTGCATTTGCTATATGATTCTATAGTGAAAAAACATCACCAAATGGACATGAAGTAAACACAATGAATGATGGAAAGGAGCAACTATCACTGCCCGGCCATCCTGTGTTCATCAGGTAAGTCAATTTTGCAATTCTGCATGATTTTTGAGCATGACAAATTCTTGATGGTAAATGCCCATTGAAACATATTGCAAATGCACGTGACTTGCAATATGATTCTATAGTGAATAAACATCACCAAATGGACTTGATGAAATCAACACAACAAGTAATGGAAAGGAACAACTATCAATGCCCGGCCATCCTGTGTTCATCAGGTCAGTCAATTTTGCAATTCTGCAGTATTTTTGAGCATGTCAAATTTCTTTTGGCATTTGGCCCCCCAAAAATTGACTTTTGACTTCCTATGAAATCATATTGCAAATGGACAAAACATGTGCCTTATGCACAAGTAAAAAAAATAAAAAATATGATAATAAAAGTTGAAAAAAGTATAGTTTGAGCAAAGTATAGTTTGACTTTTGAGCATGCCAAATTCGTGATGGTAAATTCCCATTGAAACATATTGCAAATGCACGTGCATTTGCTATATGATTCTATAGTGAAAAAACATCACCAAATGGACATGAAGTAAACACAATGAATGATGGAAAGGAGCAACTATCACTGCCCGGCCATCCTGTGTTCATCAGGTAAGTCAATTTTGCAATTCTGCATGATTTTTGAGCATGACAAATTCTTGATGGTAAATGCCCATTGAAACATATTGCAAATGCACGTGACTTGCAATATGATTCTATAGTGAATAAACATCACCAAATGGACTTGATGAAATCAACACAACAAGTAATGGAAAGGAACAACTATCAATGCCCGGCCATCCTGTGTTCATCAGGTCAGTCAATTTTGCAATTCTGCAGTATTTTTGAGCATGTCAAATTTCTTTTGGCATTTGGCCCCCAAAAATTGACTTTTGACTTCCTATGAAATCATATTGCAAATGGACAAAACATGTGCCTTATGCACAAGTAAAAAAAATAAAAAATATGATAATAAAAGTTGAAAAAAGTATAGTTTGAGCAAAGTATAGTTTGACTTTTGAGCATGCCAAATTCGTGATGGTAAATTCCCATTGAAACATATTGCAAATGCACGTGCATTTGCAATATGATTCAATAGTGAAAAAACATCACCAAATGGACATGATGAAATCAACACAACGAGTGATGGAAGGGAACAACTATCACTGCCCAGCCATCCTGGGTTCATCGGGCCAGTCAATTTTGCATTTCTGCAGGATTTTTGACCATGCCAAGTTCATGATGGTACATGCCCATTGAAACATATTGCAAATGCACGTGCACTTGCAATATGATTCTATAGTGAAAAAACTTCACCAAATGGACATGATGAAATCAACACAACGAGTGATGGAAAGGAGCAACTATCACTCCCGGCCATCCTG
Organism: Oncorhynchus masou masou; assembly: GCF_036934945.1. Taxonomy (NCBI): domain Eukaryota; kingdom Metazoa; phylum Chordata; class Actinopteri; order Salmoniformes; family Salmonidae; genus Oncorhynchus; species Oncorhynchus masou. The sequence continues at coordinate 199 of NW_027014573.1, read as the reverse complement.
TGTTCATCAGGTCAGTCAATTTTGCAATTCTGCAGTATTTTTGAGCATGTCAAATTTCTTATGGCATTTGGCCCAAAAAGAGTGACTTTTGACTTCTTATGAAATCATATTGCAAATGGACAAAACATATGCCTTATGCACAAGTGGGAAAAAATGATAATAAAATTGACAAAAGTATAGTAAGAGCAAAGTATAGTTT
>NW_027014572.1:0-13245 GCF_036934945.1 Oncorhynchus masou masou | reverse complement strand
AAGCCTATAGGTCTACTTCTATGTGTAATCAGGTAGTCTATAGGGCTACTTCTATGTGTCATCAGGTAGTCTATAGGTCTACTTCTATGTGTCATCAGGCCAGGTAGTCTATAGGTCTACTTCTATGTGTCATCAGGCCAGGTAGTCTATAGGTCTACTTCTATGTGTCATCAGGTAGTCTATAGGTCTACTTCTATGTGTCATCAGGTAGTCTATAGGTCTACTTCTATGTGTCATCAGGCCAGGTAGTCTATAGGTCTACTTCTATGTGTCATCAGGCCAGGTAGTCTATAGGTCTACTTCTATGTGTCATCAGGTAGTCTATAGGTCTACTTCTATGTGTCATCAGGCCAGGTAGTCTATAGGTCTACTTCTATGTGTCATCAGGTAGTCTATAGGTCTACTTCTATGTGTCATCAGGCCAGGTAGTCTATAGACCTACTTCCATGTATAATCAGGTAGTCTATAGGTCTACTTCTATGTGTAATCAGGTAGTCTATAGGTCTACTTCTATGTGTAATCAGGCCAGGTAGTCTATAGACCTAGACCTTCTATGTGTAATCAGGTAGTCTATAGACCTAGACCTTCTATGTGTAATCAGGTAGTCTATAGACCTACTTCTATGTGTAATCAGGTAGTCTATAGACCTAGACCTTCTATGTGTGCTTGTTCTTACTCAACACTCACAAGAGCGCTCCAAACAAAAGACAATGACTAAATTTAACTGAATTGAAAAAACTCGTAGATGGAATGAAATAAACCAAATCCTTGTGTTACATAAGTTGTACTCTCTGCAAACAACGTGTCCACTCCGACAACGAGAACAGGAAAAGGAATAATAATGTATTGAATGCATAACAGAAATGACTTAACCAAACAAACATTGTTGATTTGAAATGATAGGAATTAACAGTATTGTGATGCACTACAGAGGGCAGTGCATGCGGCCCAGGACATCACTGTGGCCAAGCTTCCTGCTGTCCAGGACTCCACTAGGTGGCGCCAAGTCTGGGTCAAGGGGCTCCTTAACAGCTGATATTCAGACCCCTTGGCTTTTTCCACATTTTGCTACATTTCAGCCTTATTCTAAAATGGATTAAATACATGTTCTTCCTCATCAATCTACACACAATACCCCAAAATGACAAAGGGATTATTATTTAAAAAATAAACAGAAATACCTTATTTACATAAGTATTCAGACCCTTTGCTCTGAGACTCGACATTGAGCTCAGGTGCGTCCTGTTTCCATTGGTCATCCTAGAGATGTTTCTACAACTTGACTGGAGTCCACCTGTGGTAAATTCAATTGAATGGACATGATTTGGAAAGGCACACACCTGTCTATATAAAGGTCCCACAGTTGACAGTGCACTTCAGAGCAAAAACCAAGCCATGAGGTTGAAGGAATTGTCCGTAGAGCTCCGAGACAGGATTGTGTTGAGGCACAGGGTACGTACACATTTCTGCAGCATTGAAGGTCCCCAAGAACACAGTGGCCTCCATCATTCTTGAACAGAAGACGTTTGGAACCACCAAGACACTTCTTTAAACATTTCTGCAGCATTGAAGGTCCCCAAGAACACAGTGGCCTCCATCATTCTTAAACAGAAGACGTTTGGAACCACCAAGACTCTTCTTTAAACATTTCTGCAGCATTGAAGGTCCCCAAGAACACAGTGGCCTCCATCATTCTTAAATGGAAGAAGTTTGGAACCACCAAGACTCCTCCAGGGGCTGGCCCCCCGGCCCAACTGAACAATCGGGGGACAAGACCTTGTCAGGGAGGTGAAAAAAAATTGAATCCATTTTAGAATAAGGCTGTAATGTAACAAAATGTGGAAAATGTCAAAGGGGTTTGAATACGTTCGAAATGCACTGTATATAGTATGCAACATCCCAAATGGCACCCAATTCCCTATGTAGCTCTATTCCTGATCAAAGTAGTGCACTATATAGAGAATAGGGCTCTGGTCTAAAGTAGTGCACTATATAGGGAATAGGGCTCCATTTGCGACGTTGTAACGCTTTCCTACCCACTCTCCGCTGAAGGAGCAGCAGCAGGGTTGGAACGCAGCCCCGCGGTGGGAGATGAACCGCTATACCACCATGAGACAGCTGGGGGACGGGACCTTCGGCAGCGTGCTCATGGGCAAGAGCAACGAATCTGGAGAACTGGTGGCCATCAAGAGGTGAGGGCATGGGTGAAGGGGCTGTGGGGGGTGGTGGGAGGCTGTGGGGTGGTGGGAGGCTGTGGTGGGGTGGTGAGAGGGGGGGGGTGGTGGAGGCTGTGGTGGGGTGGTGGGAGGCTGTGGTTGGGTGGTGAGAGGGGGTGGGGGTGGTGGGAGGCTGTGGGGGTGGTGAGAGGCTGTGGGGGTGGTGAGAGGCTGTGGTGGGGTGGTGGGAGGCTGGTTGGGTGGGTGAGAGGGGGTGGGGTGGTGGGAGGCTGTGGTGGGGTGGTGGGGAGGCTGTGGTTGGGGTGGTGGCGAGAGGGGTGGGGGTGGTGGGAGGCTGTGGTGGGGTGGTGAGAGGCTGTGGTGGTGGTGGGAGGCTGTGGGGGTGGTGGGTGGTGAGAGGCTGTGGGGTGGTGGGTGGTGAGAGGCTGGGGGGGTGAGAGGCTGTGGGGGTGGTGGGAGGCTGTGGGGGTGGTGGGAGGCTGTGGGGGTGGTGGGAGGCTGTGGGGGTGGCGGGAGGCTGTGGGGGTGGTGAGGAGAGGCTGTGGGGGTGGTGGGAGGCTGTGGGGTGGTGGGTGGTGAGAGGCTGTGGGGTGGTGGGGAGGCTGTGGGGGTGGTGGGAGGCTGTGGGGGTGGTGGGAGGCTGTGGGGGTGGTGGGAGGCTGTGGTGGGTGGTGAGGCTGTGGGGTGAAGGGGGTGGTGGGAGGCTGTGGGGTGAAGGGGTGGTGGGAGGCTGTGGGTGAAGGGGGTGGTGGGAGGCTGTGGGTGAAGGGGGGTGGTGTGGGAGGCTGTGGGTGAAGGGGGTGGTGGAGGAGCTGCGGGGTGGTGGTGACTTCAACTGGTGTGAGAGGGGTGGTGGCTTGATCATACCTCAGGATACTTCAGCTAGTGACTATCATTCCTTTCCTCGGGGATACTTCGGCTGGTGACTATCATTCCTTTCCTTGGGATACTTCAGCTGGTGACTATCATTCCGCTTTCACCGATACTTCAGCTGGTGACTATCATTCCTTTCCTCGGGATACTTCAGCCAGTGACTATCATTCCTTTCCTCGATACTTCAGCTGGTGACTATCATTCCTTTCCTTGGGATACTTCAGCTGGTGACTATCATTCCTTTCCTCAGGATACTTCCAGCTGGTGACTATCATTCCTTTCCTCGATACTTCAACTAGTGACTATCATTCCTTTCCTCGATACTTCAGCTGGTGACTATCATTCCTTTCCTCAGGATACTTCAGCTGGTGACTATCATTCCTTTCCTCGGGATACTTCAACTAGTGACTATCATTCCTTTCCTCGGGATACTTCAGCTGGTGACTATCATTCCTTTCCTCAGGATACTTCAGCTGGTGACTATCATTCGCTTTCCTCGGATACTTCGCTGGTGACTATCATTCCTTTCCTCAGGATACTTCAACTGGTGACTATCATTCCTTTCCTCGGGATACTTCAACTAGTGACTATCATTCCTTTCCTCGGGATACTTCAGCTGGTGACTATCATTCCTTTCCTCGGGATACTTCAACTAGTGACTATCATTCCTTTCCTCGGGATACTTCAGCTGGTGACTATCATTCCTTTCTCAGGATACTTCAACTGGTGACTATCATTCCTTTCCTCGGGATACTTCAACTAGTGACTATCATTCCTTTCTCGGGATACTTCAACTAGTGACTATCATTCCTTTCCTCGGGATACTTCAACTAGTGACTATCATTCCTTTCCTCGGGATACTTCAGCTAGTGACTATCATTCCTTTCCTCGGGATACTTCAGCTGGTGACTATCATTCCTTTCCTCAGGATACTTCAGCTGGTGACTATCATTCCTTTCCTCAGGATACTTCAGCTGGTGACTATCATTCCTTTCCTCAGGATACTTCAGCTGGTGACTATTATTCCTTTCCTCAGGATACTTCAGCTGGTGACTATCATTCCTTTCCTCAGGATACTTCAGCTGGTGACTATCATTCCTTTCCTCAGGATACTTCAGCTGGTGACTATCATTCCTTTCCTCGATACTTCAGCTGGTGACTATCATTCCTTTCCTCGGGATACTTCAGCTGGTGACTATCATTCCTTTCCTCTTCAGCTGGTGACTATCATTCCTTTCCTCAGGATACTTCAGCTGGTGACTATCATTCCTTTCCTCAGGATACTTCAACTGGTGACTATCATTCCTTTCCTCAGGATACTTCAGCTGGTGACTATCATTCCTTTCCTCCGGGATACTTCAGCTGGTGACTATCATTCCTTTCTCCCAGGGATACTTCAGCTGGTGACTATCATTCCTTTCCTCAGGATACTTCAGCTGGTGACTATCATTCCTTTCCTCAGGATACTTCAGCTGGTGACTATCATTCCTTTCCTGTCCGGATACTTCAGCTGGTGACTATCATTCCTTTCCTCAGGATACTTCAGCTGGTGACTATCTGGGAGAAGAAAGAAAAAGGAGCAGTCTGTTTCTGCATAAATCTGATAGATTTATTGGCGGAACAAGTAAATAGTCGGCTTACGTTTTCGGCATGAATAGCCTTCAGCAGAGCCTTGAGTAGGAGGCATTTATATACCCTCCCAGAGCAGTGTCCCACTCATCATCATCAATAATATCAATACTGTCAGTAGTAGCAACTACACAGGTTATTCAAGCAAGAGTGTGATCATTATTCAAGACTCCTCTATGGAAGAATCTTTACAGAGCTGTTGTCTTCAGAATAAACTCATATTAAAGATCTGGTAATCTTTTATATCAGTAGATTTTATTTAATTGTTTAGTTTAATTATTTATTTACTAAATGACTAATTAATTACATATACACAAGATGGATCATACATTGATTACTAATTATGTCATAAAAGAAAACATCCTAGTGATGGAACCGGTTGACTGGTTACACAAAGAAAGGGTTGGGTTTGAATGAAAGAGCGGGGAAGACTGAGGAAAAGAAGGATTGGGTCTCTATTGGACCTTATGAAGCTGTGCTATCGTAAATACAGAATCTTATGCATTCTAAATAACCGCCCATTCGGAAAAGGAAAAATGCAATAAATATATTTACTCTGAGCTGTGCTTGATAGATTGGTCGAAGATGGAAGGCTGGGTTGCCCAGCAGAGATCTCCTTTGTCCTTTGAAGAATATTTCTGGGTGGATATTGTAGTCATCGTCGTGTGGTAGAATGGATACGTTGTAGCATCTTGTCGTTCTAAAGAGATTGTCTGTCCTTCCCTACGCCACGCACATTTTACAGCTGCTGCTGATACATCCTAGACGTTGAGTTATCACTTCTTTAGTGAATAAGAGTTCAAAGTTCATACCAAGTTGCCATACTATGAGCTCATGCTATATTCTGGCTGGTATAATCGAAATTCATCCTTCCAGCGTAGCGATACGTCACCTCCACGTTAAAATCCCCTTTTTAACGTATGGACATCAGTCCTCACGTCATCAGGAACACAGTTTTCATTTTGTTAGGTTGTACTCGTTCAACCATTCGCAACTAGAGCTCATGCTGAGGTTTGTTTAGTTCACCGTGAATTGGGTCACGGGGGCTCTTATATAAATTTAGAAAAGGGGTTGGTTCATTTACAACCAATGCCTATTTGCGTGGGTGTGGCCACTGAGTGAGCATATTTTACTTATGAAGTCTCTCATTTTAAAAACTTTTAATCACTGTAGCCTCGGTCCACAGCGAGGGGACTATCACTGCAGCCTCGTTCCATGGCGAGGGACTATCACTGTAGCCTCGGTCCACGGCGAGGGGACTATCACTGTAGCCTCGGTCCACGGCGAGGGACTACCACTGTAGCCTCGGTCCACGGCGAGGGCCTATCACTGTAGTCACGGTCCACGGCGAGGGGCCTATCACTGTAGTCACGGTCCACGGCGAGGGGCCTATCACTGTAGTCACGGTCCACGGCGGGGACTATCACTGTAGTCACTGTCCACGGCCTATCACTGTAGTCACGGTCCACGGCGAGGGGACTATCACTGTAGTCACGGTCCACGGCTAGGGCCTATCACCGAGTCAAGGGAGGGGCCTATCACTGTAGCCTTCACGGCGAGGGCTGCGTCTTTTTTCATTATTTCAGCTTTTGTCTCAGTCAATTGATTTGCTGCATTTCACCCTAGTCTAAGGAATTGACCGTTAGGAATGTTACTTTTAGAGGTTTAGGAAGATTACTGTCATAGCTTAGGAGCGTGTTCCTACTGAGAGGTTTTTGATTACTGTCATAGCTTAGGAGCGTGTTCCTACTGAGAGGTTTACGATTACTGTCATAGCTTAGGAGCGTGTTCCTACTGAGAGGTTTAGGATGACTACTGTCATAGCTTAGGAGAGGAGGCTTAAGATGATTACGTGTTCCTACTGAGAGGTTTACGATTACTGTCATAGCTTAGAGCGGTTCTTACTGAGAGGTTTAGGATTTACCATAGCTGAGAGGTTTACGATTACTGTCATAGCTTAGGAGCATGTTCCTACTGAGAGGTTTGTGATGACTACTGTCATAGCTTAGGAGCGTGTTCCTACTGAGAGGTTTAGGAAGATTACTGTCATAGCTTAGGAGCGTGTTCCTACTGAGAGGTTTATGATTACTGTCATAGCTTAGGAGCGTGTTCCTACTGAGAGGTTTAGGAAGATTACTGTCATAGCTTAGGAGCGTGTTCCTACTGAGAGGTTTAGGAGGATACTGTCATAGCTTAGGAGCGTGTTCCTACTGAGAGGTTTAGGATGACTACTGTCATAGCTTAGGGCGTGTTCCTACTGAGAGGTTTAGGAAGATTACTGTCTTATAGCTTAGCTTAGAGCGTGTTCCTACTGAGAGGTTTAGGAGACTGATTACTGTCATAGCTTAGGAGCGTGTTTCCTACTGAGAGGTTTATGATTACTGTCATAGCTTAGGAGCGTGTTCTTACTGAGAGGTTTATGATGACTACTGTCATAGCTTAGGGCGTGTTCCTACTGAGAGGTTTGCAGATTTACTGTCATAGCTTAGGACGTGTTCTACTGAGAGGTTTATGAAAAATAGTAGTTTCAAGCATATCACCTTTTTAAAAACATTGAGGTTGAGGTTATAAAATAGGGAAGCACAATGCTCCAGTATGCCTCAATGATGAACCTGTTGTGGGCATGGTATTTAAATTGAACTTAATGTAAATTATTCATGTGTATTAGTGGAGTCATCCATTTGGCCTGTCTCGCTCCCTACCGCTGAGAAGTACAGTTCCCGCCAGCCCAGTCAAAACTGTTCGCTGCCTAAGCTCCCCCAATGGTGGAACAAACTCCTCACGACGCCAGGACAGCAGAGCTGACCACCGCCAGCTTCCGGAGACACCTGGAAACCCACCTTCAAGGAATACCTAGGATAGATAAAGTAACTCTTCTCACCTCTTAAATGATTTAGATGCACTATTGTAAAGTGGCTGTTCCACTGATGTCAGAAGGTGAATTCACCAATTTGTAAGTCGCTCTGGATAAGAGCGTCTGCTAAATGACTTAAATGTAATGTAAATGTTAAATGATGGAGTTGTCATAGAACACAAATCTACTCAAGTCCTTCTCTGTGCCCCTCCAGACTACCAGAATACCGTCGGCTCCACAGGACAATATTAGAAAGATAAATAACACTTTAGAGACATGTAAATTATTTTTTTTCTTCCCATACAGAAATTAGCATAATCCCCATTTTATAATTCCCATCGCTGTTCCCTGGTTTTGGAGGTAAAAAAAAAAAAGAGCCAGCATATTGAAAATAGTTCCTAGATAACGCCATTTTGGGTTAATGTGAAAATAAAACCAGAATGAGGCAGCAGACCTTCAGGGCGTTTATCTAGATAGTGGGAGAGGGCTTCTAGGCCTCCTGCACGGGGGGCATGTTTCTATAAACATCTGGAACATCCATAGTTACAAGTATATCATTAGATTGAACTCCTCAAGGATCTCTAGCCTATTAGTGGTGTCACCCAAGAATGCTGGGAGGGAAGGAACCAACTTTAAAAATAAAAAAAATGTATTTTACAAATTTGGGATAGGGGTTCCGTGAGGCTATCATTATCATGGACTATAGGCCTCAGGAAGTAGAACCGGTAGACTGGCGGATATACGAATTGGTCCCAAAATACCTGACTCTCAGGTTTATTTCATATCATCAACACCTATGCACATAATAGGAGTATTATCAATTGTGTAAAGTTATTGTTCTTGTATCAACCATCTAATAGATATTAAAGGTCTCCTTGACTTGTATTGAATGTAGGCTCTTAGATTAACTGTGTTTTCATTTGTTCTCTCAGGATGAAGAGGAAGTTCTACTCGTGGGATGAGTGTATGAACTTACGAGAAGTCAAGGTAGGAAGCTGTCACCACGCCCTGATCAGAGAGAGCCCTTGGTTCTCTATGCTATTGTAGATCTGGGGCGTGACTAGGGGGGGTGTTCTAGTTTTTTTTCTCTTCTATTTCTATGTTGGTGTGCTTGGTATGGTTCCCAATTTGAGGCAGCTGATTATCGTTGTTTCTAATTGGGGATCATATTTAAGTTCTCTATTGTTCCCACCTGGGTTGTGGGATATCGTTTTTGGTTAGTGCTTTGTTGCGCTCCGTGACGGCACGGTTGTTATGTCCCTGTTTTGTTGTTGTAAGTTTCACTGTTAAAGAACATGTGGAACTCTACGCACGCTGTGCCTTGGTCCACTCATTTACACACGCGTGACAGGAACCTCTATCTGAAATGGCACCCTGCTCACTATAGCGCACTGCTTTTGACCAGGGGCGAAGTGCAATATATAGGCTGCCATTTCAAATGCATCCTCAGGCAATTTAAAACCACCATGACATTTTTAAAACTTTAAGCTCTGTCGCATTTGGACCAGCCAGAACCCCAATGCCTAAAGTTGGACGCATCTCTTTGCCCTGGGATAAAATAATATCTTCCCCAGTGATTTACGCTGATGTTCAGTTACTGCCATAAAAGGACAGCTGTTGATTTTCACTATTTTCACTATTTTCACTATTTTTGAGTGAGAACAAGCTTTTGGGACATGGGATCCCCAAGCGACCTGTGAACCATTTTTGAGTTAATAAATCCCCTTCTTTGAGTGCTGACCTGCCCTGTCTGTCTCTTTTCACTACCGTATGACCCTCTCCTACACCTACAGAGTTGTTACAACCACTCAGTAATCTCTCCTACACCTACAGAGTTGTTACAACCACTCAGTAATCTCTCCTACACCTACAGAGTTGTTACAACCACTCAGTAATCTCTCCTACACCTACAGAGTTGTTACAACCACTCAGTAATCTCTCCTACACCTACAGAGTTGTTACAACCACTCAGTAATCTCTCCTACACCTACAGAGTTGTTACAACCACTCAGTAATCTCTCCTACACCTACAGAGTTGTTACAACCACTCAGTAATCTCTCCTACACCTACAGAGTTGTTACAACCACTCAGTAATCTCTCCTACACCTACAGAGTTGTTACAACCACTCAGTAATCTCTCCTACACCTACAGAGTTGTTACAACCTCTCAGTAATCTCTCCTACACCTACAGAGTTGTTACAACCTCTCAGTAATCTCTCCTACACCTACAGAGTTGTTACAACCACTCAGTAATCTCTCCTACACCTACAGAGTTGTTACAACCACTCAGTAATCTCTCCTACACCTACAGAGTTGTTACAACCACTCAGTAATCTCTCCTACACCTACAGAGTTGTTACAACCACTCAGTAATCTCTCCTACACCTACAGAGTTGTTACAACCACTCAGTAATCTCTCCTACACCTACAGAGTTGTTACAACCACTCAGTAATCTCTCCTACACCTACAGAGTTGTTACAACCACTCAGTAATCTCTCCTACACCTACAGAGTTGTTACAACCACTCAGTAATCTCTTCCCACCTACAGAGTTGTTACAACCACTCAGTAATCTCTCTCCCCTACACCACACAAGAGTTGTTACAACCACTCAGTTCTCTCCTACACCTACAGAGTTGTTACAACCACTCAGTAATCTCTCCTACACCTACAGAGTTGTTACAACCACTCAGTAATCTCTCCTACACCTACAGAGTTGTTACAACCACTCAGTTCTCTCCTACACCTACAGAGTTGTTACAACCACTCAGTAATCTCTCCTACACCTACAGAGTTGTTACAACCACTCAGTAATCTCTCCTACACCTACAGAGTTGTTACAACCTCTCAGTTCTCTCCTACACCTACAGAGTTGTTACAACCACTCAGTAATCTCTCCTACACCTACAGAGTTGTTACAACCTCTCAGTTCTCTCCTACACCTACAGAGTTGTTACAACCACTCAGTAATCTCTCCTACACCTACAGAGTTGTTACAACCACTCAGTAATCTCTCCTACACCTACAGAGTTGATGCAACACTCAGTAATCTCCTACACCTACAGAGTTACAACCACTCAGTAATCTCTCCTACACCTACAGAGTTGTTACAACCTCTCAGTTCTCTCCTACACCTACAGAGTTGTTACAACCACTCAGTAATCTCTCCTACACCTACAGAGTTGTTACAACCACTCAGTAATCTCTCCTACACCTACAGAGTTGTTACAACCTCTCAGTAATCTCTCCTACACCTACAGAGTTGTTACAACCTCTCAGTTCTCACACCTCTGAGTTGACCACATGTGCCTCAGTAATCTCCTACACCTACAGAGTTGTTACAACCACTCAGTAATCTCTACACCTACAGAGTTGTTACAACCACTCAAACGTCTCTCACCTACAGAGTTGTTACAACCCTCAGTTCTCTCCTACACCTACAGAGTTGTTACAACCTCTCAGTAATCTCTCCTACACCTACAGAGTTGTTACAACCTCTCAGTAATCTCTCCTACACCTACAGAGTTGTTACAACCACTCAGTAATCTCTCCTACACCTACAGAGTTGTTACAGCCACTCAGTTCTCTCCTACACCTACAGAGTTGTTACAACCACTCAGTAATCTCTCCCTACACCTACAGAGTTGTTACAACCACTCAGTAATCTCTCCTACACCTACAGAGTTGTTCTCTCCTACACCTACCACCACTCAGTAATCTCTCCTACACCTACAGAGTTGTTACAACCACTCAGTAATCTCTCCTACACCTACAGAGTTGTTACAACATGGGCACTCAGTAATCCCGCTGGGGCTCCTACACAAAAGCTAAATGGGATATATTTTTATATTTACAGAGTTGTTACAACCTCTCAGTTCTCTCCTACACCTACAGAGTTGTTACAACCACTCAGTAATCTCTCCTACACCTACAGAGTTGTTACAACCACTCAGTAATCTCTCTCTCCCTACACCCTACAGAGTTGTTACAACCACTCAGTTCTCTCCTACACCTACAGAGTTGTTACAACCTCTCAGTAATCTCTCCTACCCTAGGTTGTTACAACCTCTCAGTAATCTCTCCTACACCTACAGAGTTGTTACAACCATAAGTAATCTATACCTACAGAGTTGTTACAACCACTCAGTTCTCTCCTACACCTACAAGGTTGTTACAACCACTCAGTAATCTCTCCTACACCTACAGAGTTGTTACAACCACTCAGTAATCTCTCCTACACCTACAGAGTTGTTACAACCACTCAGTAATCTCTCCTACACCTACAGAGTTGTTACAACCACTCAGTAATCTCTCCTACACCTACAGAGTTGTTACAACCACTCAGTAATCTCTCCTACACCTACAGAGTTGTTACAACCACTCAGTAATCTCTCCTACACCTACAGAGTTGTTACAACCACTCAGTAATCTCTCCTACACCTACAGAGTTGTTACAACCACTCAGTAATCTCTCCTACACCTACAGAGTTGTTACAACCACTCAGTAATCTCTCCTACACCTACAGAGTTGTTACAACCACTCAGTAATCTCTCCTACACCTACAGAGTTGTTACAACCACTCAGTAATCTCTCCTACACCTACAGAGTTGTTACAACCACTCAGTAATCTCTCCTACACCTACAGAGTTGTTACAACCTCTCAGTAATCTCTCCTACACCTACAGAGTTGTTACAACCACTCAGTAATCTCTCCTACACCTACAGAGTTGTTACAACCACTCAGTAATCTCTCCTACACCTACAGAGTTGTTACAACCACTCAGTAATCTCTCCTACACCTACAGAGTTGTTACAACCACTCAGTAATCTCTCCTACACCTACAGAGTTGTTACAACCACTCAGTAATCTCTCCTACACCTACAGAGTTGTTACAACCACTCAGTAATCTCTCCTACACCTACAGAGTTGTTACAACCACTCAGTAATCTCTCCTACACCTACAGAGTTGTTACAACCACTCAGTAATCTCTCCTACACCTACAGAGTTGTTACAACCACTCAGTAATCTCTCCTACACCTACAGAGTTGTTACAACCACTCAGTAATCTCTCCTACACCTACAGAGTTGTTACAACCACTCAGTAATCTCTCCTACACCTACAGAGTTGTTACAACCACTCAGTAATCTCTCCTACACCTACAGAGTTGTTACAACCACTCAGTAATCTCTCCTACACCTACAGAGTTGTTACAACCACTCAGTAATCTCTCCTACACCTACAGAGTTGTTACAACCACTCAGTAATCTCTCCTACACCTACAGAGTTGTTACAACCACTCAGTAATCTCTCCTACACCTACAGAGTTGTTACAACCACTCAGTAATCTCTCCCTACACCTACAGAGTTGTTACAACCACTCAGTAATCTCTCCTACACCTACAGAGTTGTTACAACCACTCAGTAATCTCTCCTACACCTACAGAGTTGTTACAACCACTCAGTAATCTCTCCTACACCTACAGAGTTGTTACAACCACTCAGTAATCTCTCCTACACCTACAGAGTTGTTACAACCACTCAGTAATCTCTCCTACACCTACAGAGTTGTTACAACCACTCAGTAATCTCTCCTACACCTACAGAGTTGTTACAACCACTCAGTAATCTCTCCTACACCTACAGAGTTGTTACAACCACTCAGTAATCTCTCCTACACCTACAGAGTTGTTACAACCACTCAGCAAT
>NW_027014571.1:0-13246 GCF_036934945.1 Oncorhynchus masou masou | reverse complement strand
CTCCACTACTCCTATTTTACTCCACATTTAGTCCACATTTACTCCACTGCTCCTATTTTACTCCACATTTAGTCCACATTTACTCCACTACTCCTATTTTACTCCACTACTGCTATTTTACTCCACATTTACTCCACTACTCCTATTTTACTCCACTACTGCTATTTTACTCCACATTTACTCCACTACTCCTTTTTACTCAACATATACACCATATTTACTCCACTACTCCTATTTTATATCATTACTCCTATTTTACTCCACGTTTACTCCACTAAAAAATCAAGCAACTGTAAGTCTCTCTGGACAAGAGCGTCTGTTAAATGACTCAAAATGCAATTCAAGAAATGTTTTTTGTCTTTTCCCAGCCCATCCCTCTGCTGAAGGAAGGGGTGAACCACTCCATCACCCTGTCTCAGATGCAGGTGGCTTCTCTATTGGCCAATGCCTTCTTCTGTACCTTCCCGGCGTAACTCTAGGAAGTCAGAATACTTCAACTACCCTGACATCAACTTCTGCAGGTACTACTTACTATGTTTCATGTAGTCATATGGTCATTTAACATTAGGATATTCCCCTGACATCAACTTCTACAGAAAGGTGTGATTTACCCTCTGTCATCTTTGATCACAAAGGAGGCACATTTTTGTAAAATAGTTCATATATATATATATATATATAATAAATGCCATTTAGAAGACACCTTTATCGAAAGCGATTCACATTGTGTTTTATATACTGTTGATCCAGGGATCAAACCACACTATCTTGGCGTTGCTATACCAACCGAGCTAATGAGAACCACTGGAGCTCAGTTGGTTTTAGTACTCGTCATGTTTTTACATTAGGATACTGAAAGGTGTATCTATTGACATAATCTTTTGACATCAGAGGCAACGGCCAATAGAATAGCTCTGACAAGTCAAGAGTTCTGTGTTCCCACGGGAACACAGTGGTACAGTTAGCGTCTGCGTTCCTGGAACATAGACGTTGATGTTTTGTAGGCGGGTTGACATCCGATAGACGAGGAGGTCTGAAACGAGTCCCATTTCCATAAGGGGGCACTAGCCTACTGACTTTGCTTTCCTCACTAATCACTTTGTCTTCTGTAATCACTCTGAGGTAGTTGTTCAGTATATCTCCTCATATTTGTCTGAAAGCTTCAGTAACGCTTACATTTTGTTGTTGTTGTTGGAAATATAGTCCTTGTATCCACTGTACCACTTCCATGTCTAACCACTCATAATTTTTTTATTTTAGTTTTTATTTAACTTGGCAAGCCAGTTAAGAACAAATTCTTATTTACAATGACGGACTAGGAAATGTGTAAATGCCTTGTTCAGGGGCAAAAACGACAGATTTTTACCTTGTCAGCTCAGGGATTTGATCCAGCAACCTTTCGGTTACTGGCCCAACACCTAACCACTAGGCTACCTGCTCTAACCACTAGGCTACCTGTCTCTAACCACCAGGATACCTGCCTCTAACCACTAGGCTACCTGCTTCTAATCACCAGGCTACCTGTCTCTAACCACTAGGATACCTGTCTCTAACCACTAGGTTACCTGTCTCTAACCACTAGGCTACCTGTCTCTAACCACTAGGCTACCTATCTCTAACCACTAGGCTACCTGTCTCTAACCACTAGCTACCTGTCTCTAACCACTAGGGCTACTGTCTCTAACCACTAAGCTACCTGTCTCTAACCACTAGGCTACCTGTCTCTAACCACTAGGCTACCTGTCTCTAACCACTAGGCTACCTGTCTCTAACCACTAGGCTACCTGTCTCTAACCACTAGGCTACCTGTCTCTAACCACTAGGCTACCTGTCTCTAACCACTAGGCTACCTGTCTCTAACCACTAGGCTACCTGTCTCTAACCACTAGGCTACCTGTCTCTAACCACTAGGCTACCTGTCGATTGGGGTGCACATTGAACACTAATACCTTACCATTATAAGAAATTATTCAATAAGGATCAGTCTTGCTCCCTCAATTACGGTGCTGGCATGCCTTTTATCCAACTGCCACAAATGAACACACAACAGTCCAGCATAAATTCAAATGAGCACATCTTTTAAGAGCCACTGTTCGACTTATCTTTATTACATCACCGGATTACATTTCCATAACTGTGCAGACCATTTCGATTCAATTTGACTTGTATCAACATTGTATGGCTTTTATTGAATATGTTTTTTTAGGGCATAGTGTCTATGAAAGAGGGTTATTGTATTTCGACACATAAGATTCTTTCTGTGTCAGGTCAGTGCTGTAGCAGATCTATTTCACAGGATCAACATGGGAACCAAACACCAGGTAACAGTAATGTTGACCTGTCCCCTAGAGGGGAGAATGTTAACCACGAGTTAGCCAGCTAACTTGCCTAAATGTTCAGAAAAAACAAACACATTTTGGTTGAAATGGACTTGGTCGGCCTCCCGGGTGGCGCAGTGGTTAGGGGCGCTGTACTGCAGCGCCAGCTGTGCCATCAGAGACTCTGGGTTCGCGCCCAGGCTCTGTTGTAACCGGCCGCGACCGGGAGGTCCGTGGAGTGATGCACAATTGGCCTAGCGTCGTCCGGGTTAGGGAGGGTTTGGCCGGTAGGGATATCCTTGTCTCATCATGCACCAGCGACTCCTGTGGCGGGCCGGTTGCTAACCAAGGTTGTGTTTCCTCCAACACATTGGTGTGGCTGGCTGCGCGTTGTGTTAAGAAGCAGTGCTGCTTGGTTGGGTTGTGTATCGGAGGACGCATGACTTTCAACCTTCGTCTCTCCCGAGCCGTACGGGAGTTGTAGCGATGAGACAAGATAGTAGCTACTAACAATTGGACACCACGAAATTGGGGAGAAAAAGGGGTAAAAAAAAAATATATATGGATTTGGTCTAATTGTCTGAACAACCAAAAATACAAGGTCTTCATGAACAAGATCATCACTAGTTGTTTTGGGTTGTTTATTCAAGCTAACTCATTGAACCTTCTGTTGTTCTGTCACCAAAAGGTGACAATGACAAAAATGAGTTGGCACTCAGCCTACAAAAGTGGAACATTCTGAGGGTCAAAACGCTGCCCAGTTGGTCTGTTTGGTGACGGATCCTTTTGGGATTTGACCTCACAGCAGACTCTCTGGCACTCAGACTTCATCTTGATCTAACTCACCGGTCTCACAGCGTTCTCGACTGCATCACTTCCTCTATGTCTGGCAAATGCCCCATGCACTTTGATTATGAGCCAAATTATACATGAGGTAGCAGACAGTCCGGTTATTCTACAGGGTCACCTTAAGGTGGTCTAAGGTGAAGACATGATATCTCTTACGTCCTTGTTCACTCGCCCTCAATAGTCTTGACTCAGTGAGGCAAGCATTAGTTACCTGAACACTGCTCTGCAGACCAGTGCAGTGCAGTTAATGATTGATATTAAATGTTTATTAGGGTATAAGACATAAGGGTTCATACAAGCATTATAACCTCATTATAATCCATGACGGTGCATTCTGAAAAGTATGTAGACCCCTGTCGGCAGGGTAGCCTAGTGGTTAGAGTGTTGGATTAGTAACCGAAAGGTTGCAAGTTCGAATCCCCGAGCTGACAAGGTACAAATCTGTCGTTCTGCCCCTGAACAGGCAGTTAACCCACTGTTCCTAGGCCGTCATTGAAAATAAGAATTTGCTCTTAACTGACTTGCCTAGTAAATTAAAGGTAAAATAAAAATAAAGGTCACCCAGTTGAGAGTGCATAAACCAAGCCATGAGGTCGACGGAAGCCACTCCTCAGTAAAAAGGCACATGACAGCCCGCTTGGAGTTTGCTAAAAAGGCACCTAAAGGAATCTCAGACCATGAGAAACAAGATTCTCTGGTCTGATGAAACTAAGATTGAAGTTATTGGCCTGAATGCCAAACATCTGGAGGAAACCAGGCACCGCTCATCGTACCATCCCTATGGTGAAGCATGGTGGTGGCACCATCCCTACGGTGAAGCATGGTGGTGGCACCATCCCTACGGTGAAGCATGGTGGTGGCAGCATCATGCTGTGGGATGTTTTTCAGCGGCAGAGACTGGGAGACTAGTCAGGGTTGAGGGAAAGATAAATGGAGCAAAGTACAAAGAGATCCTTGACGAAAACCTGCTCCAGAGTGCTCAGGACCTCCGACTAAGGTGAAAGTTCACCTTCCAACAGGACAACGACCCCAAGAACACACCTAAGACAATGCAGGAGTGGCTTCGGGGCAAGTCTCTGAATGTCTTGAGTGACCCAGCCAGAGCCCGGACTTGAACCCAGTCGAACATCTCTGGAGAGACCTGAAAATAGTGCAGCGACGCTCCCCATCCAACCTGACAGAGCTTGAAAAGATCTGCAGAGAAGAATGGGAGAAACTCTAAATACAGGTGTGCCAAGCTTGTAGCGTCATACCCAAGAAGCCTTGAGGCTGTAACTGTTGACAAATGTACAGGCTATATACAGGATGTTACGGTACAGAGTCAATGTGGAGGCTATATACAGGGGGTACCGGTACAGAGTCAATGTGGAGGCTATATACAGGGTGTTACAGTACAGAGTCAATGTGGAGGCTATATACAGGGGGTACCGGTACAGAGTCAACGTGGAGGCTATATATAGGGGGTACCGGTACAGAGTCAATGTGGAGGCTATCTACAGGGGGTACCGGTACAGAGTCAATGTGGAGGCTATATTCAGGGGTTACAGAGTCAATGTGGAGGCTATATACAGGGGGGTACCGGTGCAGAGTCAATGTGGAGGCTATATATAGGGGTTACTTGTACAGAGTCAATGTGGAGGCTATATATAGGGGTACCGTACAGAGTCAATGTGGAGGCTATATTCAGGGTTACAGAGTCAATGTGGAGGCTATACAGGGGGTACCGGTACAGAGTCAATGAGGCTATATTCAGGGGTTACAGAGTCAATTTGGAGGCTATATATAGGGGGTACCGGTACAGAGTCAATGTGGAGGCTATATTCAGGGGGTTACAGAGTCAATGTGGAGGCTATATACAGGGGGTACCGGGTAATAGAGTCAATGTGGAGGCTATATTCAGGGGTTACAGAGTCAATGTGGAGGCTATATAGGGGGTACCGGTACAGAGTCAATGTGGAGGCTATATTCAGGGGTTACAGAGTCAATGTGGAGGCTATATTCAGGGGTTACAGAGTCAATGTGGAGGCTATATTCAGGGGTTACAGAGTCAATGTGGAGGCTATATTCAGGGGTTACAGAGTCAATGTGGAGGCTATATACAGGGGGTACCGGTACAGAGTCAATGTGGAGGCTATATTCAGGGGTTACAGAGTCAATGTGGAGGCTATATACAGGGGGTACCGGTACAGAGTCAATGTGGAGGCTATATTCAGGGGTTACAGAGTCAATGTGGAGGCTATATACAGGGGGTACCAGTACAGAGTCAATGTGGAGGCTATATACAGGGGGTACCGGTACAGAGTCAATGTGGAGGCTATATACAGGTGGTACCGGTACAGAGTCAATGTGGAGGCTATATACAGGGGGTACCGGTACAGAGTCAATGTGGAGGCTATATACAGGGGGTACCGGTACAGAGTCAATGTTGAGGCTATATACAGGGGGTACCGGTACAGAGTCAATGTGGAGGCTATATACAGGGGTACCGGTACAGAGTCAATGTGGAGGCTATATAGGGGGTACCGGTACAGAGTCAATGTTGGAGGCTATATACAGGGGTACCGGTACAGAGTCAATGTTGGAGGCTATATATAGGGGGTACCGGTACAGAGTCAATGTGGAGGCTATATACAGGGGGCCGGTACAGAGTCAATGTGGAGGCTATATAGGGGTACCAGTACAGAGTCAATGTTGGAGGCTATATATAGGGGGTACCGGTACAGAGTCAATGTTGGAGGCTATATACAGGGTGTTACGGTACAGAGTCAATGTTGGAGGCTATATACAGGGGGTACCGGTACAGAGTCAATGTTGGAGGCTATATACAGGGGGTACCGGTACAGAGTCAATGTTGGAGGCTATATACAGGGGGTACCGGTACAGAGTCAATGTTGGAGGCTATATACAGGGGGTACCGGTACAGAGTCAATGTGGAGGCTATATACAGGGGGTACCGGTACAGAGTCAATGTTGGAGGCTTCCCGATTTCCAACCCAACCCCCCCGAGGTCTGTCCTTGGAGAAGATCTGATAACAGAATTGTTGTTGCCCGTGGTGGTGCGGTTTTTTTCTCCCTAATAGAGGAGCTTTTACTTCCACCGGTGACCTTACAGGATTAAAGTAATGTAATACTAGCGCCTCACTCTCTAATTCCTGAATGGAGAGGACTGGAGCTGCTGCTCTGTACACACTCCCCATCTCTGTCTGCATCACACTTTATTTTGCATTCCAAATGGTACCCCCCCCCCCCCCCCAGTACCCTTTTATAGTGCACTACGTTTAACCAGAGCCCTATGGGCCCTAAAGGGCACAGGGAACCGTTTGGCCCACCAGTACCCTTTTATAGTGCACTACGTTTAACCAGAGCCCTATGGGCCCTAAAGGGCATAGGGAACCGTTTGGGACCCAGATAGTGTGATTATCTAAGTGGAGAAGGGAAAATTAGATTAACATTGTCTCAGATGGCCATCTGTAGCTACAGCCCTTTACTAAAATACAGGAGGATTATAGTGGCTGTAACTACAGCCCTTTACTAAAATACAGGAGGATTATAGTGGCTGTAACTACAGCCCTTTACTAAAATACAGGAGGATTATAGTGGCTGTAACTACAGCCCTTTACTAAAATACAGGAGAATTATAGTGGCTGTAACTACAGCCCTTTACTAAAATACAGGAGGATTATAGTGGCTGTAACTACAGCCCTTTACTAAAATACATGAGGATTATAGTGGCTGTAGCTACAGCCCTTTTATTAAAATACAGGAGGATTATAGTGGCTGTAACTACAGCCCTTTTACTAAAATACAGGAGGATTATAGTGGCTGTAGCTACAGCCCTTTACTAAAATACAGGAGGATTATAGTGGCTGTAACTACAGCCCTTTACTAAAATACAGGAGGATTATAGTGGCTGTAACTACAGCCCTTTACTAAAATACAGGAGGATTATAGTGGCTGTTACTACAGCCCTTTTACTAAAACTAAAATACAGGAGGATTATAGTGGCTGTAACTACAGCCCTTTACTAAAATACAGGAGGATTATAGTGGCTGTAACTACAGGCCTTTTACTAAAATACAGGAGGATTATAGTGGCTGTAACTACAGCCCTTTACTAAAATACAGGAGGATTATAGTGGCTGTAACTACAGCCCTTTTACTAAAATACAGGAGGATTATAGTGGCTGTAACTACAGCCCTTTACTAAAATACAGGAGGATTATAGTGGCTGTAGCTACAGCCCTTTACTAAAATACAGGAGGATTATAGTGGCTGTAACTACAGCCCTTTTACTAAAATACAGGAGGATTATAGTGGCTGTAACTACAGCCCTTTACTAAAACATAGGATGATTATAGTGGCTGTTACTACAGCCCTTTTATTAAAATACAGTAGGATTATAGTGGCTGTTACTACAGCCCTTTACTAAAATACAGGAGCATTATAGTGGCTGTAACTACAGCCCTTTACTAAAATACAGGAGGATTATAGTGGCTGTAACTACAGCCCTTTACTAAAATACAGGAGCATTATAGTGGCTGTAGCTACAGCCCTTTTACTAAAATACAGGAGGATTATAGTGGCTGTAACTACAGCCCTTTACTAAAATACAGGAGGATTATAGTGGCTGTAACTACAGCCCTTTACTAAAATACAAGAGGATTATAGTGGCTGTAGCTACAGCCCTTTACTAAAACATAGGAGCATTATAGTGGCTGTAGCTACAGCCCTTTACTAAAATACAGGAGGATTATAGTGGCTGTAGCTACAGCCCTTTTATTAAAATACAGGAGCATTATAGTGGCTGTAACTACAGCCCTGGCTGTAACTACAGCCCTTTACTAAAATACATGAGGATTATAGTGGCTGTAGCTACAGCCCTTTACTAAAACATAGGAGGATTATAGTGGCTGTAGCTACAGCCCTTTTACTAAAATACAGGAGGATTATAGTGGCTGTAACTACAGCCCTTTACTAAAATACAGGAGGATTATAGTGGCTGTAACTACAGCCCTTTACTAAAATACAGGAGGATTATAGTGGCTGTTACTACAGCCCTTTACTAAAACATAGGAGGATTATAGTGGCTGTAACTACAGCCCTTTACTAAAATACAGGAGGATTATATTGGCTGTAACTACAGCCCTTTACTAAAATACAGGAGGATTATAGTGGCTGTAACTACAGCCCTTTTACTAAAATACAGGAGGATTATAGTGGCTGTAACTACAGCCCTTTACTAAAATACAGGAGGATTATAGTGGCTGTAACTACAGCCCTTTTACTAAAATACAGGAGGATTATAGTGGCTGTAACTACAGCCCTTTTACTAAAACATAGGAGGATTATAGTGGCTGTAACTACAGCCCTTTTACTAAAATACAGGAGGATTATAGTGGCTGTAACTACAGCCCTTTTACTAAAATACAGGAGGATTATAGTGGCTGTAACTACAGCCCTTTTACTAAAATACATGAGGATTATAGTGGCTGTAACTACAGCCCTTTACTAAAATACAGGAGGATTATAGTGGCTGTAACTACAGCCCTTTACTAAAATACAGGAGGATTATAGTGGCTGTAGCTACAGCCCTTTACTAAAACATAGGAGGATTATAGTGGCTGTTACTACAGCCCTTTTACTAAAATACAGGAGGATTATAGTGGCTGTAACTACAGCCCTTTACTAAAACATAGGAGGATTATAGTGGCTGTAACTACAGCCCTTTACTAAAACATAGGAGGATTATAGTGGCTGTAACTACAGCCCTTTTATTAAAATACAGGAGCATTATAGTGGCTGTAACTACAGCCCTTTACTAAAATACAGGAGGATTATAGTGGCTGTAACTACAGCCCTTTACTAAAACATAGGAGGATTATAGTGGCTGTTACTACAGCCCTTTTACTAAAATACAGTAGGATTATAGTGGCTGTAACTACAGCCCTTTACTAAATACAGGAGCATTATAGTGGCTGTAACTACAGCCCTACTTTCTTCAAAACATAGGAGCATTATAGTGGCTGTAACTACAGCCCTTTTACTAAAATACAGGAGGATTATAGTGGCTGTAACTACAGCCCTTTACTAAAACATAGGAGGATTATAGTGGCTGTAACTACAGCCCTTTTACTAAAATACAGGAGGATTATAGTGGCTGTAGCTACAGCCCTTTACTAAAACATAGGAGCATTATAGTGGCTGTAGCTACAGCCCTTTACTAAAATACAGGAGCATTATAGTGGCTGTAACTACAGCCCTTTACTAAAATACAGGAGGATTATAGTGGCTGTTACTACAGCCCTTTACTAAAATACATGAGGATTATAGTGGCTGTAACTACAGCCCTTTTACTAAAATACAGGAGGATTATAGTGGCTGTAACTACAGCCCTTTTACTAAAATACTGGAGGATTATAGTGGCTGTAACTACAGCCCTTTACTAAAACATAGGAGCATTATAGTGGCTGTAACTACAGCCCTTTTACTAAAATACAGGAGGATTATAGTGGCTGTAACTACAGCCCTTTACTAAAACATAGGAGCATTATAGTGGCTGTAACTACAGCCCTTTTACTAAAATACAGGAGGATTATAGTGGCTGTAACTACAGCCCTTTTACTAAAATACAGGAGGATTATAGTGGCTGTAAATTCACAGCCCTTTTACTAAAATACAGGAGGATTATAGTGGCTGTAACTCACAGCCCCTTTTACTAAAACACAGGAGGATTATAGTGGCTGCAATTCACAGCCCTTACTAAAATACAGGAGCATTATAGTGGCTGTAACTACAGCCCTTTACTAAAATACAGGAGCATTATAGTGGCTGTAACTACAGCCCTTTACTAAAATACAGGAGCATTATAGTGGCTGTAACTACAGCCCTTTACTAAAATACAGGAGGATTATAGTGGCTGTAGCCACAGCCCATTTACTGTAACTAATTTAAAAATACAGGAGGATTATAGTGGCTGTAGCTACAGCCCTTTACTAAAACATAGGAGGATTATAGTGGCTGTAACTACAGCCCTTTACTAAAATACAGGAGGATTATAGTGGCTGTAATACAGCCCCTTTACTAAAACATAGGAGGATTATAGTGGCTGCAACTACAGCCCTTTACTAAAATACAGGAGGATTATAGTGGCTGTAACTACAGCCCTTTTATTAAAAATACTGGAGGATTATAGTGGCTGTAACTACAGCCCTTTTAAATACTAAAATACAGCCCTTTTACTAAAATACAGGAGGGGATTATAGTGGCTGTAACTACAGCCCTTTACTAAAATACAGGAGGATTATAGTGGCTGTAACTACAGCCCTTTTACTAAAATACATGAGGATTATAGTGGCTGTAACTACAGCCCTTTACTAAAATACAGGAGGATTATAGTGGCTGTAACTACAGCCCTTTTACTAAAATACAGGAGGATTATAGTGGCTGTAACTACAGCCCTTTTACTAAAATACAGGAGCATTATAGTGGCTGTAGCTACAGCCCTTTACTAAAACACAGTAGGATTATAGTGGCTGTAGCTACAGCCCTTTTACTAAAACATAGGAGGATTATAGTGGCTGTAGCTACAGCCCTTTACTAAAATACAGGAGGATTATAGTGGCTGTAACTACAGCCCTTTACTAAAATACATGAGGATTATAGTGGCTGTAGCTACAGCCCTTTACTAAAATACAGGAGGATTATAGTGGCTGTAACTACAGCCCTTTACTAAAATACATGAGGATTATAGTGGCTGTAGCTACAGCCCTTTTACTAAAATACAGGAGGATTATAGTGGCTGTAACTACAGCCCTTTTACTAAAATACAGGAGGATTATAGTGGCTGTAACTACAGCCCTTTTACTAAAATACAGGAGGATTATAGTGGCTGTAACTACAGCCCTTTTACTAAAATACAGGAGGATTATAGTGGCTGTAACTACAGCCCTTTTACTAAAATACAGGAGCATTATAGTGGCTGTTACTACAGCCCTTTTACTAAAATACAGTAGGATTATAGTGGCTGTTACTACAGCCCTTTACTAAAATACATGAGGATTATAGTGGCTGTAACTACAGCCCTTTACTAAAATACAGGAGGATTATAGTGGCTGTAACTACAGCCCTTTACTAAAATACAGGAGGATTATAGTGGCTGTTACTACAGCCCTTTACTAAAACATAGGAGGATTATAGTGGCTGTAACTACAGCCCTTTACTAAAATACAGTAGGATTATAGTGGCTGTAACTACAGCCCTTTACTAAAATACAGGAGGATTATAGTGGCTGTAACTACAGCCCTTTACTAAAATACTGGAGGATTATAGTGGCTGTAACTACAGCCCTTTACTAAAATACATGAGGATTATAGTGGCTGTAGCTACAGCCCTTTTACTAAAATACATGAGGATTATAGTGGCTGTAGCTACAGCCCTTTACTAAAATACATGAGGATTATAGTGGCTGTAGCTACAGCCCTTTTACTAAAATACAGTAGGATTATAGTGGCTGTAACTACAGCCCTTCAATATTTAATTCAGCCAGTGGATAAGGATTTCCTGAATGAAAGAGAACCAGGAAGTCCTCTACTTTGGGTCTGAGATGGACGCTTATTTAGCTAACAGTAAAGCGTTTGGAAATGATCTGAAACCCTGACGATGGTGTGTGTGTTGTTGGACAAGCGTTCTGGTAAAGACCACCGAGACGGACTGTAGCGTGCAGCAGTGAAGGAGCGATCCTGTTTGTCTGAGCTGGTCAGTCTAGTGGAACTAAGGCTGGTGGCCTGGACGAGTTGCCTGTGGGAGGGAGGTGGGTAGATCCACCCCACCCCTGTAGAGCCACCCCCACCCTGTAGAGGCCCCCACCCCACCCTGTAGAGGCCCCCAACCCTGTGGAGAGCCACCCCCACCCTGTAGAGCCCCCCACCCCCACCCCTGTAGAGAGCCATCCACCCCCACCCCCTGTGGAGAGCCCCCACCCCCCACCCCCTGTGAGACCCCCCACCCCTGTAGAGCCACCCCCACCCTGTAGAGACCCCCCACCCCCTGTGAGAGCCACCCCCCCACCCTGTAGAGAGCCCCCACCCCACCCCTGTAGAGAGCCCCCCACCCCCTCACCCCTGTAGAGAGCCCCCCCCACCCCACCCCTGTAGAGAGCCACCCACCCCACCCCTGTAGAGTGCCACCCACCCCCACCCTGTAGAGAGCCACCCACCCCCCCACCCCTGTGAGAGCCACCCACCCCCCACCCCACCCCTGTAGAGAGCCCCCACCCCACCCCCTGTAGAGAGCCACCCACCCCCACCCTGTAGAGCCACCCACCCCACCCCTGTAGAGTGCCACCCACCCCACCCCTGTAGAGAGCCACCCACCCCCACCCCTGTAGAGAGCCACCACCCCCCACCCCACCCCTGTGGAGAGCCACCCACCCCCCCACCCCTGTAGAGAGCCACCCCCCTCCCTGTAGAGAGCCCCCCACCCCACCCCTGTGAGAGCCACCCACCCCCACACCCTGTGAGGCCACCCACCCCCACCCCTGTAGAGAGCCACCCACCCCCCCCCACCCCTGTGGAGAGCCACCCACCCCCCCCCACCCCTGTGACACCCCCCCCACCCCTGTGAGAGCCCCCACCCCACCCCCTGTGGGGGAGCACCCACCCCCACCCCTGTGGAGAGCCACCCCCCCACCCCCTCCCTGTGAGAGCCCCCCACCCCCACCCCTGTGGAGAGCCACCCCCCCCACCCCTGTGAGGGGAGCCACCCACCCCACCCCTGTAGAGAGCCACCCACCCCACCCCTGTAGTGAGCCACCCCCACCCTGTGACCACCCACCCCACCCATGAGAGCCACCCACCCCACCCCTGTGAGAGCCACCCACCCCCCACCCTGTGAAGAGACCCCCACCCCTGTGACCACCACCCCCACCCCTGTGAGAGCCACCCACCCCCACCCCACCCTGTGACCACCCACCCCCCACCCCTGTGGGCCACCCCCCACCCCCCACCCCCCACCCCCACCCCCACCCCTGTAGAGAGCCACCCTCCCCCTGTAGAGAGCCCCCACCCCACCCCTGTAGAGAGC
>NW_027014570.1:0-13247 GCF_036934945.1 Oncorhynchus masou masou | reverse complement strand
ACAGTACCTCACTAGAAGATGTATATTACCTGGTGTGGTACCTCACTAGAAGATGTATATTACCTGGTGTGGTATCTCACTAGAAGATGCATATTACCTGGTATGGTACCTCACTAGAAGATGTATAATACCTGGTGTGGTACCTCACTAGAAGATGTATATTACCTGGTGTGGTACCTCACTAGAAGATGTATATTACCTGGTGTGGTACCTCACTAGAAGATGTATATTACCTGCTATGGTACCTCACTAGAAGATGTATATTACCTGGTGTGGTATCTCACTAGAAGATGTATAATACCTGGTGTGGTACCTCACTAGAAGATGTATGTTACCTGCTATGGTACCTCACTAGAAGATGTATAATACCTGGTGTGGTACCTCACTAGAATATGTATGTTACCTGCTATGGTACCTCACTAGAAGATGTATAATACCTGGTGTGGTACCTCACTAGAAGTTGTATATTACCTGCTACAGTGTCTCACTAGAAGATGTATATTACCTGGTGTGGTACCTCACTAGAAGATGTATATTACCTGCTGTGGTATCTCACTAGAAGATGTATATTACCTGGTGTGGTATCTCACTAGAAGATGTATATTACCTGGTGTGGTACCTCACTAGAAGATGCATAATACCTGCTATGGTATCTCACTAGAAGATGTATATTACCTGGTATGGTACCTCACTAGAAGATGTATATTACCTGGTGTGGTACCTCACTAGAAGATGTATAATACCTGGTGTGGTACCTCACTAGAAGATGTATATTACCTGGTGTGGTACCTCACTAGAAGATGTATATTACCTGGTGTGGTACCTCACTAGAAGATGTAGATTACCTGGTGTGGTACCTCACTAGAAGATGTATAATACCTGGTGTGGTACCTCACTAGAAGATGTATAGTACCTGGTATGGTATCTCACTAGAAGATGCATAATACGTGGTGTGGTCAGTGGCGTATTATAGTTTTGCGGGGTCTCTCCCCAAGGTACGAGCAAGGTCCCCCCCTCCAAAGAAAAACAAAATATAGAAATGTTGCTGTTTTAGAACTCATACAGTACATTACTCTTAATATTAACAACATTTGAAGTATATATTTTGATATACCAAAATATCACCATGTAAAGGAACTACCTCATAATTTTGTAATTTTTTTATTTATATATATATATATATATGTATATTGTCGTAAGATGCAACAAACTGGATTTATGTCAACTTTGTCAGACACCATAAAATGCATTTGTTTAATGGCCTTCAAGTATTTAATGGCCTTTAATTCTAACATTAGATTATTCAAATATTTAACACAATATTTAATATATTACATTATTCACTTTAAAATTCCTAATAATAACATAACCATTCTATCCGATCTTTCAGCTCTGATGGAGGTTACGTTTACTGAAGTTGACAAAAAGACAAGAATGTATCTTCATTAAAGTGATATACACAGTTGCAATTTAGTTTTTCCTCAGTTGATTTATGACTCTAAAACCTAATTAAATGTAACATATTTGAACCAACATGAATATACTATCTTAATCTATCAGGGAGATGGAGTTGACAGTTTATGGTTGTCACCATGGTGATGCCGATATTGTTAATTCTTTCAAAAGTAGAGAACTTTACAGACCATGAGTGGTTTTGTTGTACTACATGTAATGAGGATATGAATAAGGGGTCCATAAGGGTATAGCTGTCCCTGCTCATTCCTGATTCATTTAGGATTTTAGACAAATCTGACAGAGTTGACCAAATCTCTGGACACATCTTTTAGGAATCACAGTTTTAAGAGAAATATGATTTAATGTCACATAGGGCTATTGCAAGAAACTACATATTATTTGTTTTATTGTAAATGATTGCATTTGTTTAAATTGCTCCGGACAAAGGCATTTGCAGGCATAAAGCCGACATGAAAATTGAATAATTTTCGCTTATAAAATTCACCTAAATAAAAATGTTAAGGTTAAATAATGCAACAAAATTTCAACAATAAAAATAAAGTCTCCCTGCCAGACAAGGATGTTCCCGACTTTCAAGAATAAGACAAAGACTGGTAATTAAGGTGTTCCACTATTTAAATGTTTTAAAAATGACATTTTTTAAATTTTTTTATTAACATTTATTTAACCAGGACAAAGACTGGTGTGTAATTAAGATGTTCCACAAGGACAAAACTGGTGTGTAATTAAGATGTTCCACTAGAACAAATCAATAAATGCTGCCATAAGGGCATTCTTCTCTCTGTGATGTGACACAGGAACCAACTCTTATGTTGGGTGAGCACACCTATTCCCTATGTAGTACTATTTTAGTCGAGGACCCAATGGCACCTCTACTCCCTATGTAGTGCACTACTTTTGGCCCAAGCCTCAAGTTTATTTAGAAATGAATTTCAGATTTGCATAGTTATTATGTTTGACTATGTAATGGGGTTAATTAAAGAACACAAACACAATAGCCCCCAACAGACACACCACCTCCACACACACCACCTCCACACACACCACCTCCACACACACCACCTCCACACACACCACCTCCACACACCATGTTGTCCTTCCTGCCCATCATTGGAATGGGCGGATGGTTCATAATCGATCTGTCCTCTCTGTTCTCCAGAACAGTAGAGAGATTTTAGTAAATCCTGTCCATTAACGCTTCAACACATCAGGAACAGCACTTATGTTGGGCTGGGAGGGTTACGACACACAAAACCATCAAGCCACCATCAGCCGGCTCAGCACTGCAAGGACGCTAAGGGGGCCTCTGACCCTCAAGGACACAGGGTTTCTGGAACACCTGGGCAGCTGGAGACTGGCACAGAGAAATAAGAAACAATAAGAAGAACAAGATAATTGGGGTCTAATATATTCCAGATGCACTCCAAATTTTCAAAGGATCGTACTTCAGAAAGGCATAATAAAAAATGTAAAAAACATGATAAAACAGTTTGCTCGTGTTCATGAAACCAATCTGATGCACCTCAAGGACACAGAGGACGTCTGAACTGGCTGTTAGCCAGAGATAATATTCTATTTATAATGTTCAACAGTCAATGTGTAAATCAGTAGGACTATTTCTCATTGATTGAAATTGTCACATCTATTCCCTCTCCTCTCCTCCGGCGTTTGACGTTGCCCTGCTCACTAACCACCGGCCCTGGCTACACATCATTACTCACACCTGGGCCTCATCATTACGCACACCTGGGCCTCATCATTACGCACACCTGGGCATCATCATTACGCACACCTGGGTCATCATTACGCGCTTGATCATCAGACACGCCTGGACTCTATAATTTTCCTGATTGCTCCCATATATATATATATATATATATATATATATATATAT
This sequence comes from Oncorhynchus masou masou, assembly GCF_036934945.1. Taxonomy (NCBI): domain Eukaryota; kingdom Metazoa; phylum Chordata; class Actinopteri; order Salmoniformes; family Salmonidae; genus Oncorhynchus; species Oncorhynchus masou. Next base: position 9,877 of record NW_027014570.1, on the reverse strand, counting down.
ATATATATATATATATATATATATATATATAGCCCTGTGTACTTATTTCCAATCAGGCGCTATTGGCTCTATTTCCTGTCCTGACGGTACGTTCGTGATCTATTAAACTCCCCAACTGTGACTCCCAGCTTCTTTGTAACAGAAATTGACCCTTGACTTGCCCCAAAAAATCTTACAGAGAACGTACCACTCATTTTCCAGTGGGTCCTATTAAAGGCTGCAATAAAACATCTGCCTTCCCCACACGTTTAGAAAGCAATCTGATGCCCCCCCCCCCCATCATCTCATCTCAACTCACACCAATCAATAAAAGATCTGCCATCCCCACATGTTTAGAAAGCAATCTGATGCCCCCCCATCATCTCATCTCAACTCACACCAATCAATAAAACATCTGCCTTCCCCACACGTTTAGAAAGCAATCTGATGCCCCCCCCATCATCTCATCTCAACTCACACCAATCAATAAAAGATCTGCCATCCCCACATGTTTAGAAAGCAATCTGATGCCTCCCCATCATCTCATCTCAACTCACACCAATCAATAAAAGATCTGCCTTCCCCACATGTTTAGAAAGCAATCTGATTCCCCCCCCATCATCTCATCTCAACTCACACCAATCAATAAAACATCTGCCTTCCCCACATGTTTAGAAAGCAATCTGATGCCCCGCCATCATCTCATCTCAACTCACACCTATCAATAAAACATCTGCCTTCCCCACATGTTTAGAAAGCAATCTGATGCCCCGCCATCATCTCATCTCAACTCACACCAATCAATAAAACATCTGCCTTCCCCACATGTTTAGAAAGCAATCTGATGCCCCCCATCATCTCATCTCAACTCACACCAATCACTAAAACATCTGCCTTCCCCACATGTTTAGAAAGCAATCTGATGCCCCCCCATCATCTCATCTCAACTCACACCAATCAATAAAACATCTGCCTTCCCCACATGTTTAAAAATCAATCTGATGCCTCCCCCCATCATCTCATCTCAACTCACACTAATCAATAAACCATCTGCCTTCCCCACATGTTTAGAAAGCAATCTGATGCCCCGCCATCATCTCAACTCACACCAATCAATAAAACATCTGCCTTCCCCACATGTTTAGAAAGCAATCTGATGCCCCGCCTCATCTGAATAGAATCATTAATAATTCTAATTTCAAATAAAACTTTTGATTTGAAATAATGATTAAAATAAACATTGATTTTTGATTTGACACACTAGCAGCAATCAGCTTTGGTGTTACAGCCTGTAACGTACCCACTCTACCATTCAGCATGACCGGATATAAAAAGCTCTTGTCTACTTTCTCAATGTAAAACTAAGCAACGACTATCCTTCTAGTGCCAAAGAGCCTGAATTTCAAATCAACCCCAGCTGGGATTAGCATTTCCGCACCACAACCCCCCAGTAACTAACACCCTCTTGGAGACATGACAATTGCTGGATTAAATTGACGGTGTCCAGGCACCCATAAATAAAATATGCCAAATACGCACACATGCACACACACAGTGTTCCCTGAGCCAGCCTAAAACTGTTTATACTGATTGTAATCATGTTCTGGGAGGATGATGACGAGGCTAGCGCCTAGTGAGCACTGAGCTACAAACCCAAACAAACAAAAACACAACGTTGAATTAACAAACAAACGTAAAGGAAAAGCTTTCAGAGGCTTCTGAAGAGACTTCAACAGTCATAATAAGGATGTTCTTAGAGAATGAACTTGAGAGAGGGAGAGAGGAAGAGAGACAGAGAGAGAGAGAGAGAGAGAGAGAGCAGACAGAGAGAGACAGAGAGCTGAGAGAGTGAGAGAGAGAGAGAGAGAGAGAGAGAGAGAGAGAGAGAGAGGAGAGGAGAGGGAGAGGGAGAGGAGAGGAGAGGAGAGGGAGAGGAGAGGGAGAGTGAGAGGAGAGGAGAGGAGAGGAGAGGAGAGGAGAGGGAATGAAAAAGAAAGACAGAGAGAGAAAGAGAATGAAAGAGACAGAGGAGGGAGAGAAAGAGAGGGTGAAAGACACAGAGAGAGAAAGAGAATGAAAGAGAGACAGAGAGGAGAGAGAAAACCTAGAAGCATCTGCTTGTGTGGTACAGCAATTTGACTTAAAGTTCCATAACGACCATTAGCCCTGCGTTTGCATGGTAGCAACAATTGAAGTAAACGCTCCATAAGCTCTATACGGACTCTATCAGCGCTATAGGGACTCTATCAGCGCTATAGGGACTCTATCAGCACTATAAGGACTCTATCAGTTCTATAAGGACTCTATCAGCTCTATAAGGACTCTATCAGCGCTATAGGGACTCTATCAGCTCTATAAGAACTCTATCAGTTCTATAAGGACTCTATCAGCTCTATAAGGACTATCTTCTTTATCAGCTCTATAAGAACCATCTTCTCTATCAGCGCTTTACGGACTCTATCAGCTCTATAAGGACTCTATCAGCGCTATATGGACTCTATCAGCTCTATAAGGACTCTATCAGCACTATAAGGACTCTATCAGTTCTATAAGGACTCTATCAGCTCTATAAGGACTCTATCAGCGCTATAGGGACTCTATCAGCTCTATAAGGACTCTATCAGCTCTATAAGGACTCTATCAGCTCTATAAGGACTATCTTCTTTATCAGCTCTATAAGAACCATCTTCTCTATCAGCGCTTTACGGACTCTATCAGCTCTATAAGGACTCTATCAGCGCTATAAGGACTATCTTCTTGATCAGCTCTATAAGGACTCTATCAGCTCTATAAGGACTCTATGAGCGCTATAGGGACTCTATCAGCTCTATAAGGACTCTATCAGGACTAAAAGGACTCTATCAGCTCTATAAGGACTCTATCAGCTCTATAAGGACTATCTTCTTGATCAGCTCTATAAGGACTCTATCAGCTCTATAAGGACTCTATGAGCGCTATAGGGACTCTATCAGCTCTATAAGGACTCTATCAGCTCTATAAGGACTCTATCAGCTCTATAAGGACTCTATCAGCGCTATAGGGACTCTATCAGCTCTATAAGGACTCTATCAGGAGTATAAGAACTCTATCAGCTCTATAAGGACTCTATCAAGACCATAAGGACTTTATCAGCTCTATAAGGACTCTATCAGCTCTAAGGACTATCTTCTCTATCAGCTCTATAAGGACCATCTTCTCTAGCAGCGCTATACGGACTCTATCAGCTCTATAAGGACTCTATCAGCTCTATAAGGACTTTATCAGGACTGTAAGGACTCTATCAGCTCTATAAAGACTCTCTCAGCTCTATGAGGACTCTCTCAGCTCCATAATGCCTCTATCAGAACTATAAGGACTCTATCAGCTCTTTAAAGGACTCTATCAGCTCCATAAGGACTTCTATAAGCGCCATAATGACTATGTCAGCTCTATAAGGACTCTATCAGCTCTATCAGGACTCTATCAGCTCTATCAAGCAATTAACATCTCTTAGATCAAAACTCTCTAAATGAGAGCTGCCTTCCCTTCTCCCAGTTTCAGCCTGCTCCAGTTTTAATATATTCACACACATGCTACTCTCTCTCTCTCTCAATTCAAGGGGCTTTATTGGCATGGGAAACATGTGTTAACATTGCCAAAGCAAGTGAAGCAGATAATATGCAAAAGGGAAATAGACAATAAAAATGAACAGTAAACATTACACTCACAGAAGTTCCAAAAGAATAAAGACATTACAAATGTCATATTAAAAATAAATACAGTGTTGTAACGATGTACAAATGGATTAAGTACACAAGGGAAAATAAATAAGCATAAATATGGTTTGTATTTACAACGGTGTTTGTTCTTCACTGGTTGACCTTTTCTTGTTGCAACAGGCGTCAGATCTTGCTGCTGTGATGGCACACTGTAGTATTTCAACCAAGTAGATATGGGAGTGTTTTGCTCACTAACTCTTCTCCCATCAGCTTTTGCTAGTCTTTTATGATTTTGCTAACTTTTCCCAACTCTCTCTCTCTCTCTCTCTCTCTCTCTGAAACTTGTTTACATTGCATGTGTTCTCTCTCCCCATCTCTCTCTCTCTCGCTCTCTCTCTCTGAAACTTGCTTACATTGCTTGTGTTCTCTCTCCCCATCTCTCTATCTCTGAAACTTGTTTACATTGCTTGTGTTCTCTCTCCCCATCTCTCTCTCTCTCTCTCTCTCTGTTGGTCCCATGTTTATGAGCTGAAATAAAGATCCCTGACATTTTCCATATCCACAAGAAAAAGCTTATTTCTCTAAAATATTTTGCACACCTTTGTTTACATCCCTGTTAGTGAGCATTTCTCCTTTTGCCCAGATAATCCATCCACCTGACAGGACTGGTGCATCTCTCTCTCTCTCTCTTTCTCTCTCCCTCTCTCTCTCTGTGTGTCTCTCTCTGTCCTCTCACTCTCTGTCCTCTCACTCTCTGTCCTTTCTCTCTCTCTCTCTCTCTCTCTCTCTCTCTCTCTCTCTCTCCTACCAACTGTGTTCTCTTGAATGTCCCACCCATACGGGAGAGAATATCTTAAAAAGACATCTCAGACCTCCCCCCACCCCCAAAACACACAAAATAAACCAATAAAATCAATATTATGTTATTTTTGCTGCTATAACAACCTCCACTCTTCTGGGAAGGATTTCCACTATATGTTGGAACATTGCTGCTATAACAACCTCCACTCTTCTGGGAAGGCTTTCCACTAGATGTTGGAACATTGCTGAGGGGACTTGCTTCCATTCAGCCACAAGAGCATCAGTCGGCGTTCCAATTCATCCCAAAGGTGTTCGATGGGGTTGAGGTTAGGGATCTGTGCAGGCCAGTCAAGTTCTTCCAGAACATTTCTGAATGGACCTCACTTTGTGCACAGGGGCATTGTCATGCTGAAAAAGAAATGGCCTTCCCCAAACTGTTGGCAGAAAGTTGGAAGCACAGAATCGTCTGGAACGTTATTGTATGCTGTAGGGTTGAGATTTCTCTTCACTGGAACTAAGGGCCTAGCCTGAATCATGAAAAACAGCCCCAGACCATTATGCCTCCTCCACCAAACTTTACAGTTGGCACTATGCAATCGGGCAGGTAAGCGTTCTCCTGGCACCAAACCCAGATTGTTCGTTAGGACTGCCAGATGTGTGATTCATCACTCCAGAGAACCCGTTTCCACTGCTCCAGATTCCAGCTTTACACCACTCCAGCGGATGCTTGGCATTGAGGATGGTGAATTTAGGCTATGTGAGGCTGCTCTGCCATGAAAAACCATTTCATGAAGCTTCCGACGAACAGTTGTTGTGCTGACGTTGCTTCCAGAGGCAGTATAGTGAGTGTTGCAACCGAAGACATACGATTTTTATGTGCTACGCACTTCAGCACTCGGCTGCACTGTTCTGTGAGCTTGTGTGTCCTACCACTTCGCGGCTGAGCCATTGTTGCTCCTAGACTTTCCACGTCACAAAGACAGCACTTACAGTGGACCGGGGAAGCTCTAGCAGACATTTGACAAACTGACTTGTTGGGAAAGGTAGTATCCTATGACAGTGCCACGATGAATGTCACTGAGCTCTTCAATAAGGCCATTCTACTGCCAATGTTTGTCTGTGGAGATTGCATGGCTGTGTGCTCAATTTCATATACCTTTCAGCAAAGGGTTCCAATAGCCGAATGCATTAATATACTTTTGTATAAACAGCACACTTGGAAAGTTTTCAGACCACCAAATCTTTTCACATTTTGTGACGTTACAGCCTTATTCTAAAATGTATTCAATTGCCCCCCCCCCATCAATCTACACACAATACCTCATAATAACAAAGAAAAAAAATAACCAAAATTGTGTGCAAATTTATGAAAAATGTAAATCTGAAACATCACATTTACATACGTATTCAGACCCTTCGCTCAGTACGTTGTTGAAGGACGTTTTGCAGCGATTGCAGCCTCCAGTCTTCTTGGATTTGTGGAGTTTCTCCCATTCTTCTCAGCAGATCCTCTCAAGCTCTGTCAGGTTGGATGAGGAGTGTTGCTGCACAGCTGTTTTCAGGTCTCTCCAGAGATGTTTGATCGAGTGGAAGTCCGGGCTCTGGTTGGGCCACTCAAGGACATTTAGAAACTTGTCATGAAGCCACACCTGCGTTGTCTTGGCTGTGTGCTTAGGGTTGTTGTCCTGCTGGAAGATGAACCTTAGCCACAGTCTGAGGTCCTGAGCGCTCTGGAGCAGGTTATCATCAAGGATCTCTCTGCTCCGTTCATCTTTCACTCGATCCTGACCAAACTCCTGGTCCCTGCCGCTGACAACATGATGCTGCCATGATTCTGCCACCACCATGCTTCACCGTAGGGATCGTGGCAGGTTTCCTCCAAACGTGATGCTTGGAATTCAGGCCAAAGAGTTCAATTTTGGTTTCATCAGACCAGAGAATCTTGTTTCTATGAAAAGCCAACTGACATTTACTCCTGAGGTGCTGACTTGTTGCACCCTCGACAACTACTGTGATTATTATTATTTGACAATGCTGGTCATTTATGAACATTTTAACATCTTTTAACATGTTCTGTTATAATCTCCACCCGGCACAGCCAGAAGAGGACTGGCCACCCTCATAGCCTGGTTCCTCTCTAGGTTTCTTCCTAGGTTTTGGCCTTGCTAGTGAGTTTTTCCTAGCCACCGTGCTTCTACACCTGCATTGCTTGCTGTTTGGTGTTTTAGGCTGGGTTTCTGTACAGCACTTTGAGATATCAGCTGATGTAAGCAGGGCTATATAAATACATTTGATTTGTTTCTCATTGTCTGAATGTCCTTTAGGTAAATTCCAAAAGGCGGTCATGTGCTTTTTACTGAGGAATGGCTTCCGTCTGGCCACTCTACCATAAAGGCCTGTTTGGCGGAGTGCTGCACAGACAGAAGTTCTCCCATCATCTCCACAGAGAAACTCTGGGGCTCTGTCAGAGTGACCATCAGGATCTTGGTCACCTCCCTGACCAAAGGCCCTTCTCCCTCGATTGCTCAGTTTGGCCAGGCGGCCAGCTCTAGAAAGAGTCTTCGTGGTTCCAGACTTCTTCCATTTAAGAATGATGGAGGCCACTGCGCTGTGTTCTTGGGGACCTTCAATGCTGCAACAATTTGTGGGACCTTATATAGACAGGTGTGTGCCTTTCCAAATCATGTCCAATCATTTGAATTTTCCAATCAAGTTTTAGGTACATCTCAAGGAAGATAAATGGAAACAAAGACGCACCCGAGCTCAATTTTGATTCTCATAGCAAAGGGTCCGAATACTTATGTAAATAAGTAAATATGTAATATCCTGTTCTCACTTTGTCATTATGGGGTATTCCGTGTGGAATGATGAGATTCTATATTGTTTTAATCCATTTTAGAATAAGGCTGTAACGTAACAAAATGTAGAAGAAGAGAAAGGGTCTGAATACTTTCCGAGTGTACTTTATTGAAGAAAAAGATACTTAATGTGACTGTGATATATGGTAGTGTAATGTTGTGCGTACTGGCGTCAGAGAAGTCGTGCGCAGGAGAGCAAAGACTGTGTTAAAACGGTGCAGTTTAATAATACAAATTACAGTGAACAAAAACAATAAATAAATACAATGGGAAAAAACCCTTAGCACACCAGACATAACGTGCACATACTCTTACAATCAACAATCCCAGACAAGGACATGGGGGAAACAGAGGGTTAAATACAGAACAATAAATTATGGAATTGGAAACAGGTGTGTGGGAAGACAAGACAAAACAAATGGAAAATGAAAGGTGGATCGGCGATGGCTAGAAGGCTGGCGACGCCGACCGACATCGGTGGAAGTCGTGAAAGGTAGTCCCGCCTAGCTATCTTAAGATGAATGTACTAACTGTAAGTCTCTCTGCGTTTGCTAAATGACTACAATGTAAGTGTAAAATAAAGCAGCCCGGTGCCTAGAGGCTAGAGTTTCACCATCAGGACAGGGAAATAATTAGTAATTTGACTGATTGAATAGAAAGCTGTCTAGAAAGCTGTCAGTTTAAAAAAAAAGTATATTGGAAAGTTAACTCCTTTAGGAAGCTCTAATACTATTTGAGCCTGCTCCAGACCCTCCTAAATCCTTGTTTAACTCCATAGAATGATCTGGAGGGACTGAGCGGGAGAAGCTGTGGGTTAAAGAGATCATACAGTCAGCTGAAGTATGATACAGGGCTTTTGACTCTGCCACTCTCCATTTCTCTATCTCCCTAGTTCTCCATCGATCTCCCATTTTACTTTCTATCTGTTGAGATGCTGTGTCCAAATCCCTGCTGTTGACTATCATCACTGTGGGTATGAGGAGGACAAGAGGATGGGAGGAGAGGAGAATGAGAGGAGGACAAGAGGATGAGAGGAGAAGAGAATGAGAGGAGGATGGGAGGATAGGAGGAGAGAGGGATAGGAGGGAGTATAGGAGGATGGGAGGAGAGAAGGATAGGAGGATGAGAGGAGGATAGGAGGATGGGAGGAGAGAGGGATAGGAGGGAGGATAGGACGATGGGAGGAGAGAAGGATAGGAGGATGAGAGGAGGATGGGAGGATAGGAGGAAGAGAAGGATAGGAGGGAGGATAGGACGATGGGAGGAGAGAAGGATAGGAGGATGGGAGGAGAGGAAAAGAGGATGAGAGAAGGATAGGAGGAGAGAGGGATAGGGAGGGAGGATAGGAGGAGAGAGGGATAGGCGGGAGGATAGGGGGATGGGAGGAGAGAAGGATAGGAGGATGAGAGGGATAGGAGGGAGAATAGGAGGATGGGAGGAGAGGAGAAGAGAATGAGAGGAGGATGGGAGGATAGGAGGATGGGAGGAGAGGAGAAGAGAATGAGAGGAGGATGGGAGGATAGGAGGAGAGAGGGATAGGAGGGAGAATAGGAGGATGGGAGGAGAGGAGAAGAGAATGAGAGGAGGATGGGGAGGATAGGAGGATGGGAGGAGAGGAGAAGAGAATGAGAGGAGGATGGGAGGATAGGAGGAGAGAGGGATAGGAGGGAGGATAGGAGGATGGGAGGAGAGAAGGATAAGAGGATGGGAGGAGAGGAAAAGAGGATGAGAGGAGGATGAGAGGATATGAGGAGAAGAGAGGGATAGAAGGGAGGATAAAGAGGATGGGAGGAGAGAAGGATAAGAGGATGAGAGGAGGATGAGAGGATATGAGGAGAAGAGAATGGGAGGAGAGGAGAAGAGAGGGATAAGAGGATGAGAGGAGGATGGGAGGATAGGAGGAGAGAGGGATAGGAGAGAGGATAGGAGAATGGGAGGAGAGGAGGAGAGAATGAAAGGAGGATAGGAGGATGAGAGGAGGATATGAGGAGAGAGGGATAGGAGGGAGAATAGGAGAATGGGAGGAGAGGAGGAGAGAATGAAAGGAGGATAGGAGGATGAGAGGAGGACATGAGGAGAGAGGGATAGGAGGGAGAATAGGAGAATGGGAGGAGAGGAGAATGAGAGGAGGATGGGAGGATAGGAGGAGAGAATGAGAGGAGGGAGGATAGGAGGAGAGAGGGATAGGAGGGAGGATAGGAGGATGGGAGGAGAGAAGGATAAGAGGATGAGAGGAGGATAGGAGGAGAGAGGGATAGGAACAGGCAGATGAAGAAGAGGAAGAGTAGTCTTAACAGGACCATTAGTCTTAGCAGGACCATTAGTCTTAGCAGGACCATTAGTCTTAACAGGACCATTAGTCTTAACAGGACCATTAGCCTTAGCAGGACCATTAGTCTTAGCAGGACCATTAGTCTTAGCAGGACCATTAGTCTTAGCAGGACCATTAGTCTTAGCAGGACCATTAGTCTTAGCAGGACCATTAGTTTTAACAGGACCATTAGTCTTAGCAGGACCATTAGTCTTAACAGGACCATTAGT
>NW_027014569.1:0-13249 GCF_036934945.1 Oncorhynchus masou masou | reverse complement strand
CCACTCCCTTATAGACAGGATACCAGCTGACTGCTTCTTCTCTAAATAGTTTGTGCGTAGTTTGGAGCTGTACTTTAGGTCATTGTCCTGTTGTAGGAGGAAATAGTCTCCAATTAAGCACCGCCCACAGGGTATGTATGACATGGCGTTGCAAAATGGAGTGATAGCCTTCCTTCTTCAAGATCCCTTTTACCCTGTACAAATCTCCCACTTTACCATCACCAAGGCACCCCAAGACCATCACATTGCCTCCACCATGCTTGACAGATGGCGTCAAGCACTCCTCCAGCATATTTTCATTTTATCTGCGTCTCACGAATGTTCTTCTTTGTGATCCGAACACCTCAAACTTAGATTAGTTTGTCCATAACACTTTATTCCAATCTTCCTCTGTCCAGTGTCTGTGTTCTTTTGCCCATCTTAATCTTTTATTTTTATTGGACAGTCTGAGATATGACTTTTTCTTTGCAACTTTTCCTAGAAGGCCAGCATGCTGGAGTCGCCTCTTCACTCTTGACATTGAGACTGGCGTTTTGCGGGTACTATTTAATGAAGCTACCTGTTGAGGACAGTTTCTCAAACTAGACAGTCTTATGTACTTGTCCTCTTGCTCAGCTGTGCATCGAGGCCTCCCACTCCTCTTTATATTCTGGTCAGAGCCCGTTTTTATTTCTGTGAAGAGCAATTTAAATGAATGAACCTTTGTTTCTCAGAACAAGAAGTTTCAGAAGAAAGTTCTTTGTTTCTGACCATTTAAACTCTTGTCGAACCCACAAATGCTGATGTAGATCTCCGACTAGTCTAGAAGGCTAGTTTCTTATTATTTAATCAAAAATAACAGTTTCAGCTGTGCTAACATAATTGCAAAAGAGTTTCTAATGATCAATTCACATTTTTAAAATGATAAACTTGGATTAGCTAACACAATGTGCCATTGGAAAACAGGAATGATGGTTTAATGATGATGGGCCTCTGTACGCCTACAGTATGTAGATATTCCAAAAAATCAACCGTTTCCAGCTACAATAGTCTTTACAACAAACAATGCTCTACACTGTATTTGTGGTCATTTGGTGTTATTTTAATGGACAAAAAAAAGTGTTTTCTTTCAAAAACAAGGACATTTCAAAGTGATCCTAAACTTTTGAACGGCAGTGTAGATAGAGGAAGCGAAACAGCATAAAGGCCCCACAGTCATTGTAGCCTATGGATAATCACACTGGGGAAGAATGTTGACAAAAGACAACACTACTCACCTAATCAAATGAAACCCTGAAGTTAGTTTTGTGAGTCTGGGAAGCGTGGAGAGAGGTGTTCTTTTGTTCCAGCCGAGTCTAGCTCACAATTATCATTCTTCTCTCTGTACAGAGAGGGGACTGCTGGGAGATGGTTTCCATGGTGATGGGATAAATGCGACGAGGAAGAGGAGGCTTAATGTGACAATATTTCAGCCGCAATATCCCAGAGACCCATAACTAGGTTTTCAAAGGAGGGTATATTACTGGAGACCTTCAAAGTTTAGCACTAAACTATAAGGATTTGATCTAATCTAGCACATCACATCTAGTGGCTCTTTAGGGTACTTCACAGTGTCACAGGTAATGTAAATATGTGTGGCCCTTATCACATTTAAAATATATCAAATAATTGAATAAAGATAAAAAAGTTGTAAAGCTGACAAAGCTGTAAAGCGTTATCTGAAATATAAACCATCAACTTAGTGATTGGTGTTTTAATTTGAGGTTTCAGTATGAAATATCCCTACATGTTTTCCAAGCTTTTACTATATCAATATGTATTTGTTGTAATATTTTGGTGTCAATTTGAGTGGCAGTTGTGAAAAAAAAGTATTTATATTAGTGCAAGAGTTGCAGAGTTAAATGACAATAATGTCATTGTTGATGAGCGTCATTAATGAAAAGGATCATCTATTTTCCTCTGAATAGTATGATCTATATACTAGAAAAATCATGGATAATATGGACACAGATATAATACATTAATACTATATATGAATATATCTTTTTTGTTATTCAATTATAAATGACCCAGGTTCTGATAGATTGCCATAGATTTTCTGTTAGTGCCAAAATTACTCAACATGGTGGTAACTTTGCTAAATAGCCAGTAGCTTTGCAAACCTACTCATTATGAATGAATTCACTCAATCGCTCTGGTAGGTAGCAACAGAGGGTGAAATAGAAAAACACGTCCGTAGAGAGAAGAGAGTATCATGGTATTTTTAAGACATTAAGATTTCTACTTGATTGAGCAGCTATGCTAAAACATGCATCTATGCTCTTGAACCAAAGTTTACTTTTATTTCTCAAACTTTGAGACTTTATTAATGTTCTGACTCAGGGTTGTAATCCCACTTTGAGCACTAGCCTTCTCTCCCTTCTTGGTAATAGATATGTGGACCTTTAGGGCTGAGTTAGTCTGGGTATTGAGAAAAACAATAAGGAGTGAAAATAGGATTCTTTTCCGCAAAGCCTTCCACACCGCGGGTGTACGCACGTCTATGGAGAAAGAGAGGGAAAGAGAGGGGGAGAGTTAAAGGAAGAAAGAGAGGGGGAGAGAGAGATGAAAGGAGAACAAAATCCATCTAAAGCCCTGTGATCTGGAAAAAAAGGTTCTGAGGAGAGACGGAGTGTGAGGGCAGTCAGGTCACTCGAGATCCAAGGCGATATTCGACGTTCATCCATGTCCCCAGGATGTCGGGAGATGCCTTCAAAACCGGCCATTAGAGGCAACGGTGAGCTCCATTACCATCAAGTAGGCTTGCGGCAAGGGCGATGTGGATGGCGGATAAGCTGCGGCTCGGGGTTCCGAGGGTCATGTGTTCAATGCCAGTGCTAGGCAGGTCTTGAACCCTATCCCAAACCTTAACCCTTAACTCAACCATTCAGAATGAATGCCTATATTTAACAGTCAAAATGTGATGTGCATCCCCTCCCCCTTGACAAACGTTGAATACTGAAGTCAAACCGTGAGATGTTGTTGGTGAGCTCTGTAAAAGGGTTCTGATGAGAGGAGGGGGTGAGAGGGAATATGAAAGGGAAAATAGAGAAAGTGTCTATGACAAAAAGAAAATGAGTGAGATGGAAGAAGAGAAGGAGACAGATAGATCAAGAGAAAGACCGAAGAGTGATAGAAATCCCGACAAAGCTAGAGCGAGAGAGCGTGAGGAAGCAAGCGGAGTGAGAGAGCGAAGGAGAGAGAGAAAAAGAGTGAGAGGTCATGCCCTGGGATAATGGCCACTACAACCACATTAGCCACACAATACGGGTCAGCCACACACACACACACACACACACACACACACACACACACACACACACACACACACACACACACACACACACACACACACACGGGGAGGTGTGGCCAGGCGGGGAGGTTGTGAGATGTCATTAACCCTCCCAACAGCTGCACTGTGTGAGTGATATACCCAAAATAAACAGGCACCAAGATAAATGGTGCAAAATGGCTCACTACACCATCCGTGTTAGATGGATGTGTGTGTGTGTGTGTGTGTGTTTATCTGGCCTGGCGGGTGGTCATGGCTGGCGACGATGTCAATGAAAAAACGTTATTAATGTTTGTGTTGCAGGGATAATGGCATTATTTGTCTGGTTGCTCTTGTTGCAGTGTGTGATGTCGTATAGTGGAGTGTGTGGTGGGGGATGAGATGGACAGTGAGGGGTGTGTGTGTGTGTGTGAGTGTGTGCCTATTGTGCTGCCCATAAGCATGCAAGTGTGTGGGATGTGACACATTTTTTTACTAAATAAATAATAATGACTGTCACAAGTCCAGCCACCATGATATAGTACACAAACGCTAACCCCCAGAGTTTATGTTCTGAATCATAAATACACTATATTACACCTATATGCCTACATTGTATTATTATGTTTGTTCTCTCACTCTGTTGAAGTGTAATAAAATGTGTTCTTCTCGAAATTGAAAAAATGTCAATACATGTGTGTATATATATATATTAAAAAACAACTCTCTGGTTTTGAGAGTCGGGAGGCAGCTCTGGCCGATCCGTTCAAATCAATAACGAATTTAAGACGTTAGTGCCGGGCCTCTACCTCATTGCTTTAGCTCATTATTTACAAGCTTGGCACGACTGTTCCTGGATGGAAGGAAAGTGTTTTACTCCAAGAATCCCCATTCTCTCACCTCTCTCTCTACCTCTCTCTCTCACCTCTCTGCCTCTGCCTCTCTCTCCTCTCTCTCTGCCTCTCTCTCTACCTCTTTCTCCTCTCTCTCTCTCTCTCTCACTCTCGCTCTACCTACCCATCTCTCTCTTTGTCTGACTCTCTCTCTACCTCTCTCTCGCTCTACCTACCGTCTCTCTCTGTCTGACTCTCTCTCACTGCCTCTCTCTCGCTCTACCACCCGTCTCTCTCTTTGTCTGACTCTCTCTCTGCTTCTCTTTATTTTTCTCTTTGTCTCTGTCTTTCTCTCTTTCAATTCATTTCAACAGTAAATATTACACTCACAAAATAATAGGAATGTTGCAAATGTCGTATTATGCCTATACAGTGTTGTAACGAGTTCAAATAGTTAAAGTAGAAAAGGGAAAATAAATCAACATAAATATGGGTTGTATTTACAATGGTGTTTGTTTCTTCACTGGTTGCCCTTTTCTTGTGGCAACAGGTCACAAATCTTGCTGCTGTGATGGCACACTGGTATTTCACCCAACAGATATGGTAGTTTATCAAAATCGGGTTTGTTTTCAAATTCTTTGTGGATCTGTATAATCTGAGGGAAATATGTGTATCTAATATAGTCATTCCTTAAGTTTGGATTCAGTCACAGTGGTCAGGTATTTTGCCACTGTGTACTCTCTGTTTAAGACCAAATAGCATTCTAGTTTGCTCAGTTTTCTGTTAATTCTTTCCAATGTGTCAAGTAATTATCTTTTTGTTTTCTCCTGATTTGGTTGGGTCTAATTATGCTGCTGTCCTGGGGCTCTGTGTTTGTGTTTGAACAGAGCCCCAGGACCATCTTGCTTAGGGACTCTTCTCAGGTTAATCTCTCTGTAGGTGATAGCATTGTTATGGAAGATTTGGGAATCTATTCCTTTTAGGTGGTTTACAGTTTTTTTCTATATTTTGATAATTAGTGGGTATCGGCCTAATTCTGCTCTGCAGGCATTATTTGGTGTTTTCGTTATACACTGGGGATATTTTTGCAGAATTCTGCATGCAGAGTCTCAATTTGGTGTTTTACATTTTGGAATTCTTGGTTGGTGAGCAGACCCCAGACCTCCGCAACCATAAAGGGCAATGGGTTCTATAACTGATTCAAGTATTTTTGCCAGATCCTAATTGGTATGTCACATTTTATCTTCCTTTTGATGACATAGAAGGCCCTTCTTGCCTTGCCTCTCCAGGTCGTTCACAGCTTTGTGGAAGTTACCTGTGGCGATGATGTTTTAGGTCAAGGTATGTATCGTTTTTTTAGCGTGCTCTTGGGCAATGGTGTCTAGATGGAATTTGTATTTGTGGTCCTGGTGACTGGACCTTTTTTGGAACACCATTATTTTTGTCTTACTGAGATCTACTGTCAGGGCCCAGGTCTGGCAGAATCTGTGCAGAACATCTAGGTGCTGCTGTAGACCCTCATTGGTTGGTGACAGAAGCACCAGATCATCAACAAACAGTAGACCCTTTGACTTCAGATTCCAGTATGGTGAGGCTGGGTGCTGCAGACTGTTCTAGTGCCCTCTCCAATTCGTTGATATATATGTTGAAGAGGGGGGGGTTAAGCTGCATCCCTGTGTCACCCCACGGCCATGTGGGAAGAAATGTGTTTTTTGCCCGTTTTAACCACACACTTGTTTGCGTACATGGATTTTATAATGTCGTATTTCTATCTATCTATCTCTCTCTCTCTCTCTCTCTCTGCTTCTCTTTCTCTCTCACAGTCTTTATCTCTCTTACTGACACTGTCCTTTAATTCAATTTGATTCAAAGGGCTTTACAGGCATAGGAAACATATGTTTACATTACCATAGCAAGTGAAATGGATAATGAACAAAATGAAAATAAACCATCAGAAATTAACAGTGAAACATTACCCTCACAAAAGTTTTGAAATAATATAGACATTTCAAATGACATTTGGCTATGTGCGGTGTTGTAATAATGTGCAAATAGTTGAAGTAAGAAAGGGAAAATCAATAAACCGATATAAATAGGTTGGATTTACAGTGGTGTTTGTGCTCCACTGGTTGCCCCGCTACTTGTGGCAACAGGTCACAAATCTTGCTGCTGTGGTTGCACACCTAATAGATATGGGAGTTTATCAAAATTGGATTTGTTTTCAAATTCTTTCTGGGTCTGTGTAATCGGAGGGAAATATCTGTCTCTAATATGGTCATACATTTGGCAGGAGGTCAGGGAGTGCAGCTCAGATTCCAGACATAGTCTGTCTTTTCTTGAGAGCCAGGTCTGCCTACAGCGGCCTCTATCGATAAGAGGCTATGCTCACTGAGTCTACAACGACACAGGATGAGACCCAGATCAGTCAGGAAGCTAAAGCTTGGTCGCAAATGGGTCTTCCAAATGGACAATGACAATGACTCCAAACATACTTCCAAAGTTGTGGCAAAATGGCTTAAGGACAACAAAGTCAAGGTATTGGAGTGGCCATCACAAAGTCCTGACCTCAATCCTATAGAACTTTTGTGAGCAGAACTGAAAAAGCGTGTGCGAGCAAGGAGGCCTACAAACCTGACTCAATTACACCAGCTCTGTCAGGAGGAATGGGCAAAAAATTCACCCAGCTTATTGTGGGAAGCTTGTGGAAGGCTACCCGAAATGTTTGACCCAAGTTAAACAATTTAAAGGCAATGCTCCCAAATACTAATTGAGTGTATGTAAACTTCTGACCCACTGGGATGAAAGGGAACCAGGAAGACTAAAGAGAAGTAAAACCACGCTGGGACAAGACAAAGACGAACTGGCAACAGACCGACAGAAAACGCAGGTATAAATACACAAGGGATAATGGGGAAAATAGGAGACACCTGGTGGGGGTGGAGACAAGCACGAGACTGGTGAAACAGATCAGGGTGTGACACCTGGTGGGGGTGGAGACAAGCACGAGACTGGTGAAACAGATCAGGGTGTGACACCTGGTGGGGGTGGAGACAAGCACGAGACTGGTGAAACAGATCAGGGTGTGACACCTGGTGGGGGGTGGAGACAAGCACGAGACTGGTGAAACAGATCAGGGTGTGACACCTGGTGGGGGTGGAGACAAGCACGAGACTGGTGAAACAGATCAGGGTGTGACACCTGGTGGGGGTGGAGACAAGCACGAGACTGGTGAAACAGATCAGGGTGTGACACCTGATGGGGGTGGAGACAAGCACGAGACTGGTGAAACAGATCAGGGTGTGACACCTGGTGGGGGTGGAGACAAGCACGAGACTGGTGAAACAGATCAGGGTGTGACACCTGGTGGGGGTGGAGACAAGCACGAGACAGGTGAAACAGATCAGGGTGTGACACCTGGTGGGGGTGGAGACAAGCACGAGACTGGTGAAACAGATCAGGGTGTGATAGAGTCTGTACATCGTCAAAGCTTTTCTTAATTTTGGGTCAGTCACAGTTGTCAGGTGTTCTGCTACTGTCTACTCTCTGTTTAGTGCCAAAAAGCTTTCCAGTTTGCTCAGTTTGTGGGTGAAGTAATTATCTTTTTGTTTTCTCATGATTTGGTTGTGTTTAATTGTATTGCTGTCCTGGGGCTTTGTGGGGTCTGTTTTTGTTTGTGAGTCCCAATACCTCTTTCTCTATCTCCCTCTCTCTTGCTCTTTCTGTCTTTAACTCCACTCACAAGGACAGAACAAGCTGCTCCTTCCATGTCACTTTGATACTGTAGATATCTCCCCACACAAAAAAATATTCCTACCACCCCTCCTCTGATTCTAAAATTGGTCTAATGCCCAAGTCTCCTCCCTTACAAAATATGTTGTTGGTTTTAGAAGGCAAGAGGTGGAGCAACAGAAAGTGATAGTGAGTGAGCAAAAGAAAGGAGAAGGAAAGAGAGAGTGAGCTGTCTAGACACCCTACTCTTCTCGAAACTCTTCACCATGTGTCACGTTATGTACAGAACATCCTAACCCTAATCATGGAGCAGGGGATGCATCCCAAATGACACCATATTCCCTATATTGTGCACTTCTTTTGACCAGAGCCCCATGGGCCTGTGTAGTGAATAGGGTGCCAATTGGGGGTCCGCCTCCTTCCTCCTAGCTCGCCAGTGTTTACCCAATCTGTTTAATCAGGAAGTGACCACCCACAGATTGGAACTGGGGATGGAGACAGGAGTACAGGTTCAAATTCATTTGGCACACTGTAGCAAAATGTTTTGCAACCGGAAATTAAAACGAGCATTTCCTATTGGACAAGTTCAGGTAAAGACCTCCCATTTGTCTGTTTTTTGTTGTTGAAACATTTGATGCATAATGAACCAGACCCAGAAGAACAGGAGTACAGTTCTAGAGCTGCCAAATGAAGCGGTATATGTGTGTGTTAATGTACTGTGTACTAGACCTACTAGAGCTGCCAAATGAAGCGGTGTATATGTGTGTGTTAATGTACGATGTGTACTAGACCTTCTAGAGCTGCCAAATGAAGCGGTGTATATGTGTGTGTTAATGTACGATGTGTACTAGACCTTCTAGAGCTGCCAAATGAAGCGGTGTATATGTGTGTGTTAATGTACGATGTGTACTAGACCTTCTAGAGCTGCCAAATGAAGCGGTGTATATGTGTGTGTTAATGTACGTATGTGTACTAGACCTTCTAGAGCTGCCAAATGAAGCGGTGTATATGTGTGTGTTAATGTACGATGTGTACTAGACCTTCTAGAGCTGCCAAATGAAGCGGTGTATATGTGTGTGTTAATGTACGATGTGTACTAGACCTACTAGAGCTGCCAAATGAGCGGTGTATATGTGTGTGTTAATGTACGATGTGTACTAGACCTACTAGAGCTGCCAAATGAAGCGGTGTATATGTGTGTGTTAATGTACGATGTGTACTAGACCTACTAGAGCTGCCAAATGAAGCGGTGTATATGTGTGTGTTAATGTACGATGTGTACTAGACCTACTAGAGCTGCCAAATGAAGCGGTGTATATGTGTGTGTTAATGTACGATGTGTACTAGACCTACTAGAGCTGCCAAATGAAGCGGTGTATATGTGTGTGTTAATGTACGATGTGTACTAGACCTACTAGAGCTGCCAAATGAAGCGGTGTATATGTGTGTGTTAATGTACGATGTGTACTAGACCTACTAGAGCTGCCAAATGAAGCGGTGTATATGTGTGTGTTAATGTACGATGTGTACTAGACCTACTAGGCTGCCAAATGAAGCGGTGTATATGTGTGTGTTAATGTACGATGTGTACTAGACCTACTAGAGCTGCCAAATGAAGCGGTGTATATGTGTGTGTTAATGTACGATGTGTACTAGACCTACTAGAGCTGCCAAATGAAGCGGTGTATATGTGTGTGTTAATGTACGATGTGTACTAGACCTACTAGAGCTGCCAAATGAAGCGGTGTATATGTGTGTGTTAATGTACGATGTGTACTAGACCTACTAGAGCTGCCAAATGAAGCGGTGTATATGTGTGTGTTAATGTGCCAAATGAAGCGTGTGTACTAGACCTACTAGAGCTGCCAAATGAAGCGGTGTATATGTGTGCGTTAATGTACGATGTACTAGACCTACTAGAGCTGCCAATGAAGCGGTGTATATGTGTGTGTTAATGTACGTGTACTAGACCTTCTAGAGCTGCCAAATGAAGCGGTGTATATGTGTGTGTTAATGTACGATGTGTACTAGACCTACTAGAGCTGCCAAATGAAGCGGTGTATATGTGTGTGTTAATGTACGATGTGTACTAGACCTTCTAGAGCTGCCAAATGAAGCGGTGTATATGTGTGTGTTAATGCGATGTGTACTAGACCTAGAGCTGAAGCGGTGTATATGTGTTAATGTACGATGTGTACTAGACCTACTAGAGCTGCCAAATGAAGCGGTGTATATGTGTGTGTTAATGTACGATGTGTACTAGACCTACTAGAGCTGCCAAATGAAGCGGTGTATATGTGTGTGTTAATGTACGATGTGTACTAGACCTACTAGAGCTGCCAAATGAAGCGGTGTATATGTGTGTGTTAATGTACGATGTGTACTAGACCTACTAGAGCTGCCAAATGAAGCGGTGTATATGTGTGTGTTAATGTACGATGTGTACTAGACCTACTAGAGCTGCCAAATGAAGCGGTGTATATGTGTGTGTTAATGTACGATGTGTACTAGACCTACTAGAGCTGCCAAATGAAGCGGTGTATATGTGTGTGTTAATGTACGATGTGTACTAGACCTACTAGAGCTGCCAAATGAAGCGGTGTATATGTGTGTGTTAATGTACGATGTGTACTAGACCTACTAGAGCTGCCAAATGAAGCGGTGTATATGTGTGTGTTAATGTACGATGTGTACTAGACCTACTAGAGCTGCCAAATGAAGCGGTATATGTGTGTTAATGTACGATGTGTACTAGACCTTACTAGAGCTGCCAAATGAAGCGGTGTATATGTGTGTGTTAATAGTGTACTAGACCTACTAGAGCTGCCAAATGAAGCGGTGTATATGTGTGTGTTAATGTACGATGTGTACTAGACCTACTAGAGCTGCCAAATGAAGCGGTGTATATGTGTGTGTTAATGTACGATGTGTACTAGACCTACTAGAGCTGCCAAATGAAGCGGTGTATATGTGTGTGTTAATGTACGATGTGTACTAGACCTACTAGAGCTGCCAAATGAAGCGGTGTATATGTGTGTGTTAATGTACGATGTGTACTAGACCTACTAGAGCTGCCAAATGAAGCGGTGTATATGTGTGTGTTAATGTACGATGTGTACTAGACCTACTAGAGCTGCCAAATGAAGCGGTGTATATGTGTGTGTTAATGTACGATGTGTACTAGACCTACTAGAGCTGCCAAATGAAGCGGTGTATATGTGTGTGTTAATGTACGATGTGTACTAGACCTACTAGAGCTGCCAAATGAAGCGGTGTATATGTGTTGTTGCACGATGTGTACTAGACCTACTAGAGCTGCCAAATGAAGCGGTGTATATGTGTGTTAATGTACGATGTGTACTAGACCTACTAGAGCTGCCAAATGAAGCGGTGTATATGTGTGTGTTAATGTACGATGTGTACTAGACCTACTAGAGCTGCCAAATGAGCGGTGTATATGTGTGTTAATGTATCGATGTGTACTAGACCTACTGAAGCTGCCAAATGAAGCGGTGTATATGTGTGTGTTAATGCGATGTGTACTAGACCTACTAGAGCTGCCAAATGAAGCGGTGTATATGTGTGTTTAATGTACGATGTGTACTAGACCTACTAGAGCTGCCAAATGAAGCGGTGTATGTGTGTGTTAATGTACGATGTGTACTAGACCTACTAGAGCTGCCAAATGAGCGGTGTATATGTGTGTGTAATGCGATGTGTACTAGACCTACTAGAGCTGCCAAATGAAGCGGTGTATATGTGTGTTTAATAACGATGTGTAGACCTACTAGCTGCCAAATGAAGCGGTGTATATGTGTGTGTTAATGACGATGTGTACTAGACCTAGAGCTGCCAAATGAAGCGGTGTATATGTGTGTGTTAATGTACGATGTGTACTAGACCTACTAGAGCTGCCAAATGAAGCGGTGTATATGTGTGTGTTAATGTACGATGTGTACTAGACCTACTAGAGCTGCCAAATGAGCGGTGTATATGTGTGTGTAATGTACGATGTGTACTAGACCTACTAGAGCTGCCAAATGAAGCGGTGTATATGTGTGTGTAATGTGCGATGTGTACTAGACCTACTAGAGCTGCCAAATGAAGCGGTGTATATGTGTGTGTTAATGTGTGTAATGAGACCTACTAAGAGCTGCCAAATGAAGCGGTGTATATGTGTGTGTTAATGACCTACTAGACCTACTAGAGCTGCCAAATGAAGCGGTGTATATGTGTGTGTTAATGTGCGATGTGTACTAGACCTACTAGAGCTGCCAAATGAAGCGGTGTATATGTGTGTGTTAATGTACGATGTGTACTAGACCTACTAGAGCTGCCAAATGAAGCGGTGTATATGTGTGTGTTAATGCGATGTGTACTAGACCTACTAGAGCTGCCAAATGTATATGTGTGTATATGTGTGTGTTAATGTGTGTTACGATGTGTACTAGACCTACTAGAGCTGCCAAATGAAGCGGTGTATATGTGTGTGTTAATGTACGATGTGTACTAGACCTACTAGAGCTGCCAAATGAAGCGGTGTATATGTGTGTGTTAATGTACGATGTGTACTAGACCTACTAGAGCTGCCAAATGAAGCGGTGTATATGTGTGTGTTAATGTACGATGTGTACTAGACCTACTAGAGCTGCCAAATGAAGCGGTGTATATGTGTGTGTTAATGTACGATGTACTAGACCTACTAGAGCTGCCAAATGGGCGGTGTATGTGTGTGTTAATGTACGATGTGTACTAGACCTACTAGAGCTGCCAAATGAAGCGGTGTATATGTGTGTTTAATGTACGATGTGTACTAGACCTACTAGAGCTGCCAAATGAAGCGGTGTATATGTGTGTGTTAATGCTCCTAACGATGTGTACTAGACCTACTAGAGCTGCCAAATGGGCGGTGTATATGTGTGTGTTAGTATGATGTGTACTAGACCTACTAGAGCTGCCAAATGAAGCGGTGTATATGTGTGTGTTAATGTACGATGTGTACTAGACCTACTAGAGCTGCCAAATGAGCGGTGTATATGTGTGTGTTAATGTACGATGTGTACTAGACCTACTAGAGCTGCCAAATGAAGCGGTGTATATGTGTGTGTTAATGTACGATGTGTACTAGACCTACTAGAGCTGCCAAATGAAGCGGTGTATATGTGTGTGTTAATGTACGATGTGTACTAGACCTACTAGAGCTGCCAAATGAAGCGGTGTATATGTGTGTGTTAATGTACGATGTGTACTAGACCTACTAGAGCTGCCAAATGAAGCGGTGTATATGTGTGTGTTAATGTACGATGTGTACTAGACCTACTAGAGCTGCCAAATGAAGCGGTGTATATGTGTGTGTTAATGTACGATGTGTACTAGACCTACTAGAGCTGCCAAATGA
>NW_027014568.1:0-13251 GCF_036934945.1 Oncorhynchus masou masou | reverse complement strand
CTGTCATGTCTTGTTATGTCTGTTCCTGTCCTTTCTCTTCACTCTGTCTCTCTCTGCTGGTCTTTTTGTTCTACATCTCCTCTAACTAGCTCATTCACTCTTTCACACCTGTTCTCTCTTCCCCCTCTGATTAGGTCTCTATTTCTCTCTGTTCCTGCTACTTTCAGTGTCTGATTCTTGTTTGTGTTTTTTGATGCCAGAAGCAAGCTGTCGTCCCGTTTGCTTCCACCTTGTCCTATCCTGTCGGAGTCTGCCTGGCAGGTGCATCCTGCATTATACTACGTTCTTTTGTTCCATTGACTACGTTGGAAGAGGATTTATGCCATTCCTGTTTTTTCATTAAAGAACTCTGTTTTCTGTTAATACCGCTTTTGGGTCTTCACTCAAGTACATAACAGAAGAATCAGACCAAGAATGGACCCAGCGGCTCCGGACCCTTTTCACTCCGCCGTCGAGATCCAGGGAGCGATGCTAGGCAGACACGAGGAGGAGTTGTCTGCTGCTCGACATGCCGTTGAGACCCTGGCCGTCCAAGTCTCCGACCTCACAAGACAGGTTCACCAACTCCACCTCGATCCACCGCCCACTTCCAGGGTTTCCGAGTCTCCAGAGCCCAGGATCAACAACCCGCCGTGTTACTCTGGGGAGCCCACTGAGTGCCGCTCATTCCTCACTCAGTGTGATGTGGTGTTCTCTCTCCAGCCCAACACTTACTCCAGGAGCGCAGCCCGCATCGCCTACGTCATTTCTCTCCTTACCGGACGGGCGCGTGAGTGGGGCACGGCAATCTGGGAGGCGAGGGCTGAGTGTATTAACCAGTATCAGGACTTTAAGGAGGAGATGATACGGGTTTTGACCGTTCTGTTTTTGGCGAGGAGGCTTCCAGGGCCCTGTCTTCCCTATGTCAGGGGAATAGATCCATAACGGATTATTCTATTGAGTTTCGCACTCTCGCTGCCTCTAGTGACTGGAACGAGCCGGCTTTGCTCGCTCGTTTTCTGGAGGGTCTCCTCGTCGAGGTTAAGGATGAGATCCTCTCCCGGGAGGTTCCTTCCTGTCTGGACTCCTTAATAGCTCTCGCTATTCGCATAGAGCGACGGTTTGATCTTCGTCGCCGAGCTCGTGGAAAGGAGCTCGCGTTCTCCGTTGCTCCCCTCTCCACATCACTGCCACCTGCCGCATCACTGCCACCCTCCTCCGCCGGCTCGGATGCTGAGCCTATGCAGCTGGGGGTATCCGCATCTCGGCCAAGGAGAAGGAACGGAGAATCACCAATCGCCTCTGTCTCTACTGCGGCTCCGCTGGTCATTTTGTCACCTCATGTCCAGTAAAAGCCAGAGCTCATCAGTAAAGGGAGGGCTACTGGTGAGCGCAACTACCAGGCCTCTCCTTCTGGATCACGCACTACCTTTCCGGTCCATCTCCACGCTGGCCCGGTTCATCTGCTTCCTGCAGTGCCTTGATAGACTCTGGGGCGGAGGGCTGTTTTATGGACGAGACCTGGGCTCGGGAACATGACATTCCTCTCAGACAGTTAGGGAGCCCACGGCCTTGTTCACTTTAGATGGTAGTTCTCTCCCCAAGATTCAGCGTGAGACGCTGCCTTTAACCCTCACTGTCTCTGGTAATCATAAGCGAAACCATTTCTTTTTTAATTTTTCGTTCACCTTTTACACCTGTTGTTTTGGGTCATCCCTGGCTAGTGCGCCATAACCCTTCTATTAATTGGTCTAGTAATACTATCCTATCCTGGAATGTTTCTTGTCATGTGACCTGTTTAATGTCTGCTATCCCTCCTGTTTCCTCTGTCTCTACTTCACAGGAGGAGCCTGGCGATTTGACAGGGGTACCGGAGGAGTATCACGATCTGCGCACGGTGTTCAGTCGTTCCAAGGCCACTTCTCTCCTCCACACCGGTCGTATGACTGTAGTATTGATCTCCTTCCGGGAACTACTCCCCGGGGTAGATTATACTCTCTGTCGGCTCCCGAACGTAAGGCTCTCGAGGATTATTTGTCGGTTTCGCTCAACGCCGGTACCATAGTCTCCTCCTCCTCTCCCGCCGGAGCGGGGTTTTTTTTGTTCAGAAGAAGGACGGGTCCCTGCGCCCATGCGTGGATTATCGAGGGCTGAATGACATAACAGTTAAGAATCGTTATCCGCTTCCTCTTATGTCTTCAGCCTTCGAGATCCTGCAGGGAGCCAGGTTTTTCACCAAATTGGACCTTCGTAACGCCTACCATCTCGTGCGCATCAGGGAGGGGGACGAGTGGAAGACGGCGTTTAACACTCCGTTAGGGCACTTTGAATACCGGGTTCTTCCTTTCGGCCTCGTTAACGCTCCAGCTGTCTTTCAGGCACTAGTTAACGACGTCCTGAGAGACATGCTGAACATTTTTGTTTTCGTTTACATGGACGATATCCTGATTTTTCTCCGTCTCTCTCGATTCATGTTCAGCACGTGCGACGCGTCCTCCAGCGCCTTTTGGAGAACTGTCTTTATGTGAAGGCTGAGAAGTGCATTTTTCATGCCGCCTCTGTCCCTTTTCTCGGTTCCGTTATTTCCGCTGAGGGCATTAAGATGGATCCCGCTAAGGTCCAGGCTGTCATTGATTGGCCCGTTCCTAAGTCACGCGTCGAGCTGCAGCGCTTTCTGGGCTTCGCTAATTTCTATCGTCGTTTCATCCGTAATTTCGGTCAGGTGGCAGCTCCCCTCACAGCCCTTACTTCTGTTAAGACGTGCTTTAAGTGGTCCGTTTCCGCCCAGGGAGCTTTTGATCTTCTTAAGAATCGTTTTACATCCGCTCCTATTCTTGTTACACCTGACATCTCTAGACAGTTTGTTGTTGAGGTTGACGCGTCAGAGGTGGGCGTGGGAGCCATTCTTTCTCAGCGCTCTCTCTCTGACGGCAAGGTCCATCCTTGCGCGTTTTTCTCTCATCGCTTATCGCCGTCAGAACGTAACTATGATGTTGGTAATCGCGAACTGCTCGCCATCCGCTTAGCCCTAGGCGAATGGCGACAGTGGTTGGAGGGGGCGACCGTTCCTTTTGTCGTTTGGACTGACCATAGGAACCTTGAGTACATCCGTTCAGCCAAACGACTTAATGCGCTGGGTCAGGCTCGTTGGGCTCTGTTTTTCGCTCGTTTTCGAGTTTGTTATTTCTTATCGTCCGGGCTCAAAAAACACCAAGCCTGATGCTTTATCTCGTCTCTTCAGTTCTTCTGAGGTCTCCACCGACCCCGAGGGGATTCTCCCTGACGGGCGTGTTGTCGGGTTGACTGTCTGGGGAATTGAGAGGCAGGTAAAGCAAGCACTCGCTCACACTCCGTCGCCGCGAGCTTGTCCTAGGAACCTTCTGTTCGTTCCCGTTCCTACTCGTCCGGCCGTTCTTCAGTGGGCCCACTCTGCCAAGTTAGCCGGCCACCCCGGCGTTCGGGGTACGCTCGTCCATTCGCCAGCGTTTCTGGTGGCCCACTCGGGAACGTGACGCGCGTCGATTTGTCGCCGCTTGTTCGGTCTGCGCGCAGACTAAATCTGGGAACTCTCCTCCTGCCGGCCGTCTCAGACCGCTTCCCATTCCCTCTCGACCGTGGTCTCACATCGCTTTAGATTTTATCACCGGACTGCCTTCATCAGCGGGGAAGACAGTTATTCTTACGGTTGTCGATAGATTCTCTAAGGCGGCTCATTTCATTCCTCTCGATAAGCTCCCTTCTGCTAAGGAGACGGCTCAGATCATTATCGAGAATGTTTTCCGAATTCATGGCCTTCCTTCTGACGTCGTTTCCGACAGAGGCCCGCAGTTCACGTCCCAATTTTGGAGGGAGTTTTGCCGTTTGATTGGGGCTTCCGTCAGTCTCTCGTCCGGCTTTCATCCCCTGTCTAACGGTCAAGCCGAACGGGCCAATCAGACTGTTGGTCGCATTTACGCAGTCTTTCTTTTCGTAACCCTGCGTCTTGGTCAGAACAGCTCCCTGGGCAGAGTACGCCCACAACTCGCTTCCCTCGTCTGCTACCGGTCTATCCCCTTTTCAGAGTAGCCTAGGGTACCAGCCTCCGCTGTTCTCTTCTCAGCTCGCCGAGTCCTGCGTCCCTCCGCTCAGGCTTTTGTCCAGCGTTGCGAGCGCACCTGGAAGGGGGTCAGGTCGGCACTTTGCCGTAATAGGCGCAGACTGTGAGGGCCGCTAATAAGCGTAGGACCAAGAGTCCTAGATATTGTTGCGGTCAGAGAGTATGGCTCTCCACTCAGAACCTTCCCCTTAAGACAGCTTCTCGCAAGTTGGCCCCGCGGTTCATTGGTCCGTTCCGTATTTCTCAGGTCATTAATCCTGTCGCAGTGCGACTTCTTCTCCCGCGCTATCTTCGTCGCGTTCACCCGGTCTTCCATGTCTCCTGTGTTAAGCCCGTTCTTCGCGCCCCCCGCTCGTCCCTCCCCCCCCATCCTTGTCGAGGCGCACCCATCTACAGGGTTCGTAAGATTTTGGACATGCGCCCTCGGGGCCGTGGTCATCAGTACCTAGTGGATTGGGAGGGGTACGGTCCTGAGGAGAGGAGTTGGGTTCCCTCTCGGGACGTGCTGGACCGTTCGCTGATCGATGATTTCCTCCGTTGCCGCCAGGTTTCCTCCTCGAGTGCGCCAGGAGGCGCTCGGTGAGTGGGGGGTACTGTCATGTCTTGTTATGTCTGTTCCTGTCCTTTCTCTTCACTCTGTCTCTCTCTGCTGGTCTTTTTAGGTTACCTTCTCTGTCTCTCATTCTTCAGCTGTTCTACATCTCCTCTAACTAGCTCATTCACTCTTTCACACCTGTTCTCTCTTCCCCTCTGATTAGGTCTCTATTTCTCTCTCTGTTCCTGCTACTTTCAGTGTCTGATTCTTGTTTGTGTTTTTTGATGCCAGAAGCAAGCTGTCGTCCCGTTTGCTTCCACCTTGTCCTATCCTGTCGGAGTCTGCCTGGCAGGTGCATCCTGCATTATACTACGTTCTTTTGTTCCATTGACTACGTTGGAAGAGGATTTATGCCATTCCTGTTTTTTCATTAAAGAACTCTGTTTTCTGTTAATACCGCTTTTGGGTCTTCACTCAAGTACATAACAATTACAGTATCCATTGACTTAGGACTCCATTTGCAGGTCCTATGCCTTCCACTAGATGTCAACAGTCTTTAGAAATCGTTTCAGGCTTTGTATTCTTATGAGGGAGTAAGACCAGTCTGAACGAGTGGACCCTAACGTGACGCAGAGTTTTTTCAGGTGCATGTACATTTCTTGTTTACCTTTTTATATTGACAACATTATTGTCCGGGTTGAAATATTATAGATCATTTAGGCTAAAAAACAACCTGAGGATTGAATATAAACATTGTTTGACATGTTTCTATGAACTTTACGGATACAATTTGGATTTTTTTGTCTGATTGTTTTGACTGAGTTTGAGCCTGTGGATTATTGAAGAAAACGAGCTAACACAACGGAGGTTTTTGGATTTAAAGAGACTTCATCGAACAAAAGGAACATTTTATTGAGTAAATTAATGTCTTCTGATTGCCACCATATGAAGATCATCAAAGGTAAGGGATTAATTTTATCTATACATCTGCTTGGCTGGTTACTGTTTGTAATAATTTGTCAACTGGGCTATGTTCTGGGCTAGGTGTGCTTTCGCCGAAAAGCATTTTATAAATATGACACTGTGGTTGGTTTAACAAGAAGTTCATCTATAAACCTATGTAAAATATGTTTTGTTTTCTGCATTTCTATAATGAGCATTTCTGTAATTGAATTTGGCGCTCTGCAACCTCACTGGATGTTGGCCAGATGGGACGCTAGTGTCCCACATACCCTAGAGAGGATTTATCAGAAAACTCACTGTCTAAAGGACCACATGTGAAGGTAGTCCATGATGGTAGTCAACCACATTATGACAGGTGACTGATTAATGTCAGGTGACTGACGGCCTCAATTCATCAATGTGACATTACCACAAATGTCCGGCTTCAGACACAAACAAAGCAAGTACGAAGCAGGAGCCACTCTCTTGTGCACACGTGCAGATACAGTGTACGTAAAGGTACCTACGTGGGTGATGCTAACACAGGGCCACATTAGTTTTAATAGAAACTCCATTTGTCTGGGAGTTCTGCTCCATTATTGATGTTCCTACTGTTAACCAAGATCAAGTGCCTCCTAAGGACAATGTGCATATTAAGCATGACATTTTCCTGCACCATCCCTCAACTCTTATGCTCACACATTAAAAACGTGATTAATAAAACGGATTCATTTTTTCTCTCCAAATCAACCCCCAATTGGCCGTCAATGAATAGTAAAACTGTGGGAAAGTTGGAGTGTTGGAGCTCTGGTAATACTAATTGTGTCTCGCAGGACAGTATGTCATCCTTAAGGTTAGCTTTTGTCTGTAAGGATTTAAAGGCCTTCTGGAGGTCTTTAGTCAATTGTCACACTTTTCACAGGGGCGCCCATGTTGTTTAAAACTCAGACTAATGAATCAGTGAAGTTGTCATATTTAGAGTAAGGGATATTCTGGGGACTGACTCCCCTCTCCTCCCTTCATGGCAGAAGGCCATCTTAGCAGGCCTGTGATTTGCATATCCAATCGTTCATTTAACACTTGGAGGAGAGAGAATTTATTTCCAGACGCGGTTGGAGGCCAGGCAGAAAATTGAAAACGTCATGGCCGCGATGAGACGTTGGCAGAGACGTGGCGACGAAATTAGTTCTCACCTCTTATTCCCTGTGACCAGGGGTGGGCCATCCGCCTCGCCGTCAGATTCCTTGTGACCAGGGGTGGACCGTCAACCTCGCCGTCAGATTCCTTGTGACCAGGGGTGGACCATCAACCTCGCCGCCAGATTCCTCGTGACCAGGGGTGGGCCATCCGCCTCGCAGTCAGATTCCTCGTGACCAGGGGTGGGCCATCCGCTTCGCCGTCAGATTCCTCGTGACCAGGGGTGGACCGTCGGCCTCGCCGTCAGATTC
This sequence comes from Oncorhynchus masou masou, assembly GCF_036934945.1. NCBI lineage: Eukaryota > Metazoa > Chordata > Actinopteri > Salmoniformes > Salmonidae > Oncorhynchus > Oncorhynchus masou. The sequence continues at coordinate 6,251 of NW_027014568.1, read as the reverse complement.
CTCGTGACCAGGGGTGGGCCGTCTGCCTCGCTGTCAGATTCCTCGTGACCAGGGGTGGGCCGTCCGCCGCTGTCAGATTCCTCGTGACCAGGGGTGGGCCGTCTGCCTCGCTGTCAGATTCCTCGTGACCAGGGGTGGGCCGTCTGCCTCGCTGTCAGATTCCTCGTGACCAGGGGTGGGCCGTCTGCCTCGCTGTCAGATTCCTCGTGACCAGGGGTGGGCCGTCTGCCTCGCTTTCAGATTCCTCATGACCAGGGGTGGGCCATCTGCCTCGCCGTCAGATTCCTCGTGACCAGGGGTGGACCGTCGGCCTCGCCGTCAGATTCCTCGTGACCAGGGGTGGGCCGTCTGCCTCGCTGTCAGATTCCTCGTGACCAAGGGTGGGCCGTCTGCCTCGCTGTCAGATTCCTCGTGACCAGGGGTGGGCCGTCTGCCTCGCCGTCAGATTCCTCGTGACCAGGGGTGGGCCGTCTGCCTCGCTGTCAGATTCCTCGTGACCAGGGGTGGGCCGTCTGCCTCGCCGTCAGATTCCTCGTGACCAGGGGTGGGCCGTCTGCCTCGCTGTCAGATTCCTCGTGACCAGGGGTGGGCCGTCCGCTTCGCCACCAGATTCCTCGTGACCAGGGGTGGGCCGTCTGCTTCGCTGTCAGATTCCTTGTGACCAGGGGTGGGCCGTCCGCCTCGCCGCCAGATTCCTTGTGACCAGGGGTGGGCCGTCAGCCTCGCCACCAGATTCCTCGTGACCAGGGGTGGGCCGTCTGCTTCGCTGTCAGATTCCTTGTGACCAGGGGTGGGCCGTCCGCCTCGCCGCCAGATTCCTTGTGACCAGGGGTGGACCGTCGGCCTCGCCGTCAGATTCCTCGTGACCAGGGGTGGGCCGTCTGCCTCGCTGTCAGATTCCTCGTGACCAGGGGTGGGCCGTCTGCCTCGCTGTCAGATTCCTCGTGACCAGGGGTGGGCCGTCTGCCTCGCTGTCAGATTCCTCGTGACCAGGGGTGGGCCGTCTGCCTCGCTGTCAGATTCCTCGTGACCAGGGGTGGGCCGTCTGCCTCGCTGTCAGATTCCTCGTGACCAGGGGTGGGCCGTCTGCCTCGCTTTCAGATTCCTCGTGACCAGGGTGGGCCGTCTGCCTCGCCGTCAGATTCCTCGTGACCAGGGGTGGACCGTCGGCCTTCAGATTCCTCGTGACCAGGGGTGGGCCGTCTGCCTCGCTGTCAGATTCCTCGTGACCAAGGGTGGGCCGTCTGCCTCGCTGTCAGATTTCTCGTGACCAGGGGTGGGCCGTCTGCCCCGCCGTCAGATTCCTCGTGACCAGGGTGGGCCGTCTGCCTCGCTGTCAGATTCCTCGTGACCAGGGGTGGGCCGTCTGCCTCGCCGTCCAGATTCCTCGTGACCAGGGATGGGCCGTCTGCCTCGCTGTCAGATTCCTCGTGACCAGGGGTGGGCCGTCCGCGCCGCCAGATTCCTCGTGACCAGGGGTGGGCCGTCTGCCTCGCTGTCAGATTCCTTGTGACCAGGGGTGGGCCGTCCGCCTCGCCGCCAGATTCCTTGTGACCAGGGGTGGGCCGTCAGCCTCGCCGTCAGATTCCTTGTGACCAGGGGTGGGCCGTCTGCCTCGCCGTCAGATTCCTCGTGACCAGGGGTGGGCCGTCAGCCTCGCCGTCAGATTCCTCGTGACCAGGGGTGGGCCGTCTGCCTCGCTGTCAGATTCCTCGTGACCAGGGGTGGGCCGTCTGCCTCGCCGTCAGATTCCTCGTGACCAGGGGTGGGCCGTCTGCCTCGCTGTCAGATTCCTTGTGACCAGGGGTGGGCCGTCCCGCCGCCGCCAGATTCCTTGTGACCAGGGGTGGGCCGTCAGCCCGCCGTCAGATTCCTTGTGACCAGGGGTGGGCCGTCTGCCTCGCTGTCAGATTCCTCGTGACCAGGGGTGGGCCGTCTGCCTCGCTTTCAGATTCCTCGTGACCAGGGGTGGGCCGTCTGCCTGTCAGATTCCTCGTGACCAGGGGTGGACCGTCGGCCTCGCTGTCAGATTCCTCGTGACCAGGGGGTGGGCCGTCTGCCTCGCTGTCAGATTCCTCGTGACCAAGGGTGGGCCGTGCCTCGCTGTCAGATTCGTGTGACTAGGGGTGGGCCTCCTCGCCGTCAGATTCCTCGTGACCAGGGGGTGGGCCGTCTGCCTCGCTGTCAGATTCCTCGTGACCAGGGGTGGGCCGTCTGCCTCGCCGTCAGATTCCTCGTGACCAGGGGTGGGCCGTCTGCCTCGCTGTCAGATTCCTCGTGACCAGGGGTGGGCCGTCCGCTTCGCCACCAGATTCCTCGTGACCAGGGGTGGGCCGTCTGCTTCGCTGTCAGATTCCTCGTGACCAGGGGTGGGCCGTCTGCCTCGCTGTCAGATTCCTTGTGACCAGGGGTGGGCCGTCCGCCTCGCCGCCAGATTCCTTGTGACCAGGGGTGGGCCGTCAGCCTCGCCGTCAGATTCCTTGTGACCAGGGGTGGGCCGTCTGCCTCGCCGTCAGATTCCTCGTGACCAGGGGTGGGCCGTCAGCCTCGCCGTCAGATAGCCACGGGTTCGATTGAAGAAGCAAAAAGCCACAGAGTCCATTAATTTCTCTTCCTCCCCCTTCCAAATACAGGCCTCCAAACACTGAAGGAAGCCATTTATTTTCCCCATCTTTGTCAAATGCTAATTGCACGCCTGGTTATCCTGGGAAATGAACTATGCGACTTTCAACTTGCTGCACTGATCATTTCCATTGGTTCAAAGACGTGGCTTGAAAGACATGCCCATTATTTAATATAGCCAACCGGAGCTTGGTGGCCAATTAGACGAGACGTGGTTCAACTTTGGACGTACAGAAAACCAAAAGGCAGAGCGAGAGCTTGAAATGGATGATTGATCATAGCACAAAACGGTCAGCCCTTCTGCAGTGTGCCAGGGTAAATGGTGTCTCTGTGATAATGGGTTCGTTGAGGGCAGATGCCTTACTAATACACACATTATGTGATCAGTGTAAGAACAGCAAAGCTGTTGTTAAAGTTGGACTTCATTGTGTGTTTGCCCATTATTTTTAAATAAGATCTGGGCCTGTATTCACATATCATCCTAGAGTACTGCTCTAGAATCAGGTCCCCCTTCCTATTCATTATGACTTAAAAGTCTAAACTGACCCTAGATCAGCACTCTTAGTCTTTATGAATATGTGCCTAGGTTTATAAGAATTCAACAGGATCAGTGGGTGGGATACTGACAACCTCGCCTTCTATATTATATGTAATTGACCTGATATTGATTAATGGCACAATGCAATATTTATATACGTTTAACTGCATCACTCAATCCATGCAATATATCATATCAGTGAGGTAGTTTCTCAAGTGAATTGGATGCTATACTGATAAATACTATGACCCAATTATGTGCATCTACATATCTTAGTTACCTGCCAAGTGGGTGTCTTGAAGACAATTATAAATGGTGCTGTGTGAAAGCCCAGTCAGCTTGGGTATTGACTGAACATGTGCATCCCAAATGGTACCCTATTTACTATACATAGTGCACTATTTTTGACCACGGCCCATAAGGTGTATACAGAATATGAACATAGTTTACTTTGTAGGGAATAGGGTGCATTTGAGACGGAACCCATGTAACATAAGCTTCTCTGGAGGTTGTTTCAGGGAAGAAGCAAGTCGCACAGAGGGTCAATGAGTCGCCTCTGCCCTCTGGCAGAAATCAGAATGTCAATCTCTGCTCTACTGTACGTCAGAGGAAGGATCAGGCACACACCATCAGAGATGGTGGAATTCTCAATGGGATTTCCTTGATTCCTCACGTCCTCGTGTCCCCTCTCCTCTCGCCTTCCTCCAAATGCATCGAATGAGTAGATTAGGGAAAGTACCATGGAACCTCCTCCAATGCATTTTGAGAAGGAGGTGAGGAGAGGACGCAAGGAATCAAGGGGGAAAAACAATATTCTCACAGTGAAAAAATTGGAAGCTGTGTAACCAAAAAACCCAAAAAGTCCTGACCAACACTAAAACAAGGAAAACACACAAGAACGATGGTCAGAACGTGACAATAATTGTGACAAGCCTTCTCCATCTGCTATATGTGACACTTTATTAAGGCTGAGATCTACTGTACTGCCATGGGGCTTGGTGACACTTTATTAAGACTGAAATCTACTGTACTGCCATGGGGCTTGGTGACACTTTATTAAGGCTGAAATCTACTGTACTGCCATGGGGCTTGGTGACACTTTATTAAGGCTGAAATCTACTGTACTGCCATGGGGCTTGGTGACACTTTATTAAGGCTGTGATCTACTGTACTGCCATGGGGCTTGGTGACACTTTATTAAGGCTGAGATCTACTGTACTGCCATGGGGCTTGGTGACACTTTATTAAGGCTGTGATCTACTGTACTGCCATGGGGCTTGGTGACACTTTATTAAGGCTGTGATCTACTGTACTGCCATGGGGCTTGGTGACACTTTATTAAGGCTGAGATCTACTGTACTGCCATGGGGCTTGGTGACACTTTATTAAGGCTGAGATCTACTGTACTGCCATGGGGCTTGGTGACACTTTATTAAGGCTGTGATCTACTGTACTGCCATGGGGCTTGGTGACACTTTATTAAGACTGAAATCTACTGTACTGCCATGGGGCTTGGTGACACTTTATTAAGGCTGAAATCTACTGTACTGCCATGGGGCTTGGTGACACTTTATTAAGGCTGAGATCTACTGTACTGCCATGGGGCTTGGTGACACTTTATTAAGGCTGAGATCTACTGTACTGCCATGGGGCTTGGTGACACTTTATTAAGGCTGAGATCTACTGTACTGCCATGGGGCTTGGTGACACTTTATTAAGGCTGAGATCTACTGTACTGCCATGGGGCTTGGTGTCACTTTATTAAGGCTGAGATCTACTGTACTGCCATGGGGCTTGGTGACACTTTATTAAGGCTGTGATCTACTGTACTGCCATGGGGCTTGGTGACACTTTATTAAGGCTGTGATCTACTGTACTGCCATGGGGCTTGGTGACACTTTATTAAGACTGAAATCTACTGTACTGCCATGGGGCTTGGTGACACTTTATTAAGGCTGAAATCTACTGTACTGCCATGGGGCTTGGTGACACTTTATTAAGGCTGAGATCTACTGTACTGCCATGGGGCTTGGTGACACTTTATTAAGGCTGAGATCTACTGTACTGCCATGGGGCTTGGTGACACTTTATTAAGGCTGAGATCTACTGTACTGCCATGGGGCTTGGAGACAATTTATTAAGGCTGAGATTTGACACCAACTGTTGAGAAGACCCTTCATGGTTGGCTAGTTTTCCCCTCTAGTAGTAACATTTATTTACATGATTCTTGAAAAGTACTGTCCTTTCCCTGTCAGTGTCAGATTTGGAAAAAGCCTGGATCAAGGCTTCTATAATGTGCTTCCCAGTGTCACACATCTCAATAGGACATGGCAGTATGGACCAGGTATTTTGACTACCCAGGGGTTAGGGAATCCAACCTAGAGAATATACAGTATAGACCAGTTATATTGACTCCCCAGGGGTTAGGGAATCCAAACTGGGGAATACACATATATACCAGTTATTTTAACTACCAAGGGATTAGGGAATCCAACCTGGAGAATGTCTAGACCAGTTATTTTGACTCCCCAGGGGTTAGGGAATCCAACCAGGAGAATGTCTAGACCAGTTATTTTGACTCCCCAGGGGTTAGGGAATCCAACCTGGAGAATGTCTAGACCAGTTATTTTGACTCCCCAGGGGTTAGGGAATCCAGAGAATGTCTAGACAGTTATTTTGTCTCCCCAGGGGGTTAGGGAATCCAACCAGGAGAATGTCTAGACCAGTTATTTTGACTCCCAGGGGTTAGTGAATCCAACCTGGAGAATGTACAGTATAGACCAGTTCTTTGATCACCCGCCGTTTAGGAATCCAACCTGGAGAATATACAGTATAGACCAGTTCTTTGACTACCCTGGGGTTAGGGGAATCCAACCTGGAGAATGTACAGTATAGACCAGTTCTTTTGACTACCCGGGGTTAGGAATCCAACCTGGAGAATGTACCCGTATAGACCAGTTCTTTTGACTACCAAGGGGTTAGGGAATCCAACCAGGAGAATGTCTAGACCAGTTATATTGACTACCCAGGGTTAGGGAATCCAACCAGGAGAATGTCTAGACCAGTTATATTGACTACCCAGGGGTTAGGG
>NW_027014567.1:0-13254 GCF_036934945.1 Oncorhynchus masou masou | reverse complement strand
TCTCTCACAGTGAGTCTGTGAGATCATTCTAATCTCCGCAAACCTATGGTGTCTGTGTTAATCCTATGGCCACATAAACACTATAGGAAAGAATAGACACATCATACTCTAAATTATGAACATCATTTCTCGTAAAGCACAAAGAATAACTGTCAGCCTTTGTAAAACAACTGTATGAATATCTTAACATACATTCAAAGTCAGATGACAACAGCAAATAATCCCAAACATATGCCGTCATTCAGTGAAATGTATAAAGATTTAAAAAATTAACGTAAAGTATCAATCTCATGCAGATGAAATCCATTATGTGATCATTTACTGCATTTTGGAAGGCTAATTTGCTTGAAATCAGATTTAAAATGTATGTAATTAACTTCTTATGGCTGCAGGGGCAGTATTGAGTAGCTTGGATGAAAGGTGCCCAGAGGTGCCCAGAGTAAACGGTCACCTCCTCAGTCCCAGTTGCTAATATATGCATTTTATTATTAGATTTGGTAAAGCTTTTTTAAATCTGACACAGCGGTTGCATTAAGGAGAGGTATATCTATATTTCCATGTCTAACAATTATATTTATTGACATTCATAATGAGTATTTCTGTAAAATAATGTGGCTCTCTGCAATATCACCGGTTTTTTAAATATAAATATGCACTTTATCGAACAAAACATGCATGTATTGTGTAACATGAAGTCCTATGAGTGTCATCTGATGAAGATCATCAAAGGTTAGTGATTAATTTTATCTCCATTTGTGCTTTTTGTGACTCCTCTCTTTGGCTGGAAAAATCGCTGAATTTTTCTGTGAGTTGGTGGTGACATAACATAATCCTTTGTGGTGCTTTCTCTGTAAAGCCTATTTGAAATTGGACACTGTGGTGGGATTAACCTCTCTGGGATATGTGGGATGCTAGCTACCTGGCCAAAAGCCAGGGAAAATAGAGAGCGCCAAATTCAAATAAATTACTATAAAAATCTAACTTTCATTAAATCACACATGCAAGATAGTGAATTAAAGCTACACTTGTTGTGAATCCAGCCAACATGTCAGATTTCAAAAAGGCCTTTCGGCAAAAGCCAACAATGCTATTTTCTGAGGATAGCACCATAGTGAAACAAGGAGAGAAAAGCATATTTCAACCCTGCAGGCGAGACACAAAACACAGAAATAAAAATATAATTCATGCCTTACCTTTGACGAGCTTCTTTTGTTGGCACTCCAATATGTCCCATAAACATCACAAATGGTCCTTTTGTTCGATTAATTCTGTCGATGTATATCCAAAGTGTCCATTTATTTGGCACGTTTGATCCACGTTTCCAACTTGCACAACATGACTACAAAATATCCCAAAAGTTACCTGTGAACTTTGCCAAAACATTTCAAACTACTTTTGTAATACAACTTTAGGTATTTTTAACGTAAATAATTGATAAAATTGAAGACGGGATGATCTGTGTTCAATACAGGAGGAAAAAACAAACTCTAGCATGCTTTCTGGTCACGCACCTCTATCTAACAGTACACTTCAAGTTACCCTCATTCAAGATGGCCGTACTTATTCATTACACAAAGGAAAAATCTTAACCAATTTCTAAAGACTGGTGACATCCAGTGGAAAAGGTAGGAACTGCAAGAATGTCCCTTAGAAATCTGTATTCCCAATGAAACACATTGAAAATAGAGTGACCTCAAAAAAAAATCTGAATGGTTTGTCCTCAGGGTTTCGCCTGCTAAATAAGTTCTGTTATACTCACAGACATGATTCGAACAGTTTTAGAAACTTCAGTGTTTTCCATCCAAATCTACTAATAATATGCATATCTTATCTTCTGGGGATGGGTAGCAAGCAGTTGAATTTGGGCATGCATTTCATCCGGACGTGAAAATTCTGCCCCCGTCACCAAGAGGTTATTAACAACAAGATTACCTTTAAAATGGTATATGATGTATGTTTGAGGAATTTTAATAATGAAATTTCTGTTGTTTTGAATTTGGCGCCCTGCACTTTCACTTGCTGTTGTCATATCGATCCCGTTAACGGGATTGTAGCCCTAAGAAGTTTTTAAATACAGACAGAGGTTGAGATCTCTGAGAGTTGGTATTATCAGCATTGGTTCTTGGAACAGCAGAGAGTGAGAAAATCTATTGAGCCCCACAGGGGCTATACTTTGCATTATTATTTTTCATGAATGACCTTCATTGTACTGTATCCACATTGTTACCTTCTGTTCTTATTAAAGTAATTGTCTTTAGAGCTTTGAGACAGGAATGCGTTGAGGCACTGATCTGGGGAAGGTTACCAAAACATGAAATATCACATTTACTCAGTACTTTGTAGAATCACCTTTGGCAGCGATTACAGTACTGAGTCTTCTTGGGTATGATGCTACAAGCTTGTCACACCGGTATTTATCCAATTATTCTCTACAATTCCTCTCATGCTCTGTCAGGTTGAATGGGGAGAGTAGCTGCACAGTTATTTTCAGGTTTCTCCATAGATGTTCGATCAGGGTTAAGTCCGGGCTCTGGCTGGGCTACTGAATGACATTCAGAGTCTTGTCTCGAAGCTACTCCTGCGTTGTCGTTGAAACATTTTTGTTTAGCAGGAGTTTGTTGTGATATCAGGCTGGATCAGTCTCCTCCTCAGGTGAAAAGGACTGGAGATGCTGTTAAATTGTTCTGTAAAATGTTTGGTTTCTCAACGAGTGGCTTCTGGATACACTGGATAAGGCAGAACGAAGGCAAGGCTTTGGCTAGTTGATGTACTACTTCCTCTCTTTGTGTCACACTAGAATAATACTGAGTAGCATTACATTAAAGAATACAACAATATCACAAAGCACAACACAATAAGAGTCCACCTTCAAACATTCAAACTATATTTTGCCCCGTCTGTTCAAGCTTTCTTGTTGTTACATGAACAAGTAATAAACAAAGTATACAGAACATATGAACCTGTTCACCATCTCGGAATTCTATTTTCAGTCTGTGTGTGATCTTCCCCGTAGGGAGGAGTCAATGCAAAACTGAGCTCTTCCACCACTACTTATTTCACTGCAGAGTGGAGGAGAGGGACAGAAGCACTGACTAGATTGAGGAACGGGACTCACCATAGTTCAACATGGATTCTATTCATGGACTACTGCTACTGATAACATGCCTGACAGGTGACAAGGTTTATAAGTGTTGAATCAAATCTAACATATTGTGGAGATGACGTAGGAATTAACATCTATACTTTCCATTTCCACAGTTGTTAACAGTCAGACATTGACCGAGTCTGGACCAGTAGTTAAAAATCCTGGGGAACCACACAAACTGACCTGTACTTATGATGGAATGTCAAACAATAATGCTGATATTAGCTGGATAAGACAGGCTCCTGGGAAAGGGCTGGAGTGGGTTTGTCATATTTCTGCACCAAGTGGAGCTGACAAATACTACTCCAAGTCAGTCCAAGGTCGGTTCACCATCTCCAGAGACAACAGCAAGCAGCAGGTGTATCTCCAGATGAATAACCTGAAGACTGAAGACTCTGCTGTGTATTATTGTGCCAGAGACACAGTGACACAGGAGGCTGCAGCACCGTACAAAAACTGATCAAGCATTTCTCTTACTGTGAGATTCATTGAGACAATTCTGATCTCCCGTCTCTGTCAACATCAATCCCATGGCCCCACAAACACTACAGGAGAGAATAGACACATGATTCTCTAAAGTATCATAATTACTTGAAAAGCATAAAATATACCTGACAACCTGTCAAGGTAACTGTATGAATATCCTCATGAAACTAACTGAAAACTTTATAGCCAATCATTGTCAGTTGACAATAGCAAATAACCCCAAACAGGATCAATAATGTATGAAATCATTCAGCGAAATTAATTATCCATATTGAGCAGATAAAGCCATTTATTTCGTAATGTCTTTCAATTTGGTGAGCTTATTTGCATGAAAACAAATTGCACATTTCTGCAAATAGAATTAGTACAATATTGAATATAGTACCATGAAGGTCATTAATGTAAAAGAGTAATGGAACAAGTATCATTGTGGGGGCGATATATAGGCATTGATTGAAGCTCAATGTTGAAATCCCCCTACAGTCATATCTAAACCAATCTGACACCAATCCCGATGGAAATTCACAAATCAACTTGACTGGTGGTACACAACACACTCCCTGACCCATCTGGCCATTACCGATAACAACATACCAGATGTTTTAACAAGGTTGTTAGCAATTGATTTTTAAGAGTATTTCTTATGCCGACCGAGCTCAAATTCTAGATGTCGTATTAAAAAGAGACTATAGCTGTCACGTTCTGACCTTAGTTCCTTTATTGTGTCTTTGTGTTAGTTTGGTCAGGGCGTGAGTTGGGGTGGGTAGTCTATGTTCTTTTTTCTATGTTGTATTTCTGTGTTTGGCCTGGTATGGTTCTCAATCAGAGGCAGCTGTCGATCGTTGTCTCTGATTGTGAATTATACTTAGGTAGTCTGTTTTCCCCATTTTGGTTGTGGGTGATTGTTTTCTGTGTCTCTGTTTTCCACACAGAACTGTTTAGTTTTCAGTCTGTGTAGTGTTCAGTTTTGATTAAAAATATGACGAACACTTACCACGCTGCGTATTGGTCCGATCCTTCCTACTCCTCCTCAGAAGAGGAGAACAAAAACCATTACAATAGCATCCATAAAGTGACCATTGGACTTAAAAATTACGGATTGACTACATTTGTCGATGCAACAATTTTTACTAATTTGACAATGTATCGCTCTTACATGCTCATTTGTCTATTAAGAACCAACGATGTGCTACCTTTTTGTAGAATTTCTAACAATGTTAATATATTTTTTGCCAAAACTCAGTTGCAACGCAGACACATTCGCTATACTTGCTCAACATTTTTAGTGGCAAAACCATCAGTAGGCCTAGAGTTGAAAATGTGACGGAAACTCATTTAACTTCAATTTTTCTTTTTCCGGTACATGGGAATTTAACCGCAAAGTGCACTACGTACTGTATTTACGCACCAACTTTTATCAGCAACAAGTCCATTTGATGGAAACAACTGTGACAGGAAAAGTAGCATATTGTTTATATTCAGATTGAATGATATTTGGATGAAAATGTTGCCAATTAGATATAAATCTAACTATAGACACCCTAAAGGTTGTGGCTAGTGCGCTACTCCTTTGTCACTTTGATTATGCCTGCACGTCTTGGTACACCAGAAGCCCCAAACATCTAAAAAATAAGCTACACACCAGCCAAAACAAGCCTGTAAGAATTGTACTTAATCTCCCCCCTCATTCTCATCTGGAGGTCGAGCATTTTAAACAGCTGGGCTTTTCTATCTGTAGATAAAAGAGTAGTATTAATTCAACTTTGTCTGGTCCACAGAATTAACATGGACTCAGCCACCAGGAAACAAATATATTAGATCTCCACCATCATAATACCAATTCAGTGTTAAATATAAGAGTCTATCTGGTAAGAAAACATTTGTATATACCTGCGCTGCTGAGTGGAACAAACTACCACAGCAACTCAAAGCCATACAACCGTAACCACTTTTAAAAAGTGCTTGCTTGACTGGTGCTGGCACATGCGCAGATCAAATACACAGCTGGAACGCTGATTAAGCTGTTTATTTATCTTAGTAATTAGAATGATTGATCAGAAAAACTGATTTTTTAATCTGCATATCTTTACTTCAATTATGATCGTATGCTGATTAAGATAAGCATAGTAAAGTGTCAACATGACTAATGCCATACTCAGCTTCCTGCCATAATTGGTCTAATATCGAATTATTAGTCTACATGTAAACTTCCTCACTTTCTGTAGCAGGCTCTGATCGTAGTGTAGGCCTGATGAAACAGTCTGGGAGAGTGATTTCGTACGTACGTGGTGGTCAGCGAACTCTCAACGTTCTGGCCCGTAGCCCTTCATGGCATCAACTGTACCACAATTGCATACTGAAGTGAAGACAAATCTCCGTCTCAGGTCTTTTGCAGACTCCATCAGGTTTTCTTCCAGAATGGTCCTGTATTTGGCTCCATCCATCTTCCCATCAATTTGAACCATCTTCCCTGTCCCTGCTGAAGAAAAGCAGGCCCAAACCATGATGCTGCCACCACCATGTTTGACAGTGGGGATGGTGTGTTCAGGGTTATGGGCTGTGTTGCTTTTACGACAAACATAAGGTTTTGCATTGTTGCCCAAAAGTTCAATTTTGGTTTCATCTGACCAGAGCACCTTCTTCCACATGTTTGGTGTGTCTCCCAGGTGGCTTGTGGCAAACTTTAAACGACACTTTTTATGGATATCTTTAACAAATGGCTTTCTACTTGCCACTCTTCCATAAAGGCCAGATTTGTGCAATATACGACTGATTGTTGTCCTATGGACAGAGTCTCCCACCTCAGCTGTAGATCTCTGCAGTTCATCCAGAGTGATCATGGACCTCTTGGCTGCATCTCTGATCAGTCTTCTCCTTGTATGAGCTGAAAGTTTAGAGGGACGGCCAGGTCTTGGTAGATTTGCAGTGGTCTGATACTCCTTCCATTTCAATATTATCACTTTCACAGTGCTCCTTGGGATGTTTAAAGCTTGGGAAATATTTTTGTATCCAAATCCGGCTTTAAACTTCTTCACAACAGTATCTCGGACCTGCCTGGTGTATTCCTTGTTCTTCATGATGCTCTCTGCTCTTTTAACGGACCTCTGAGACTATCACAGTGCAGGTGCATTTATACGGAGACTTGATTACACACAGGTGGATTGTATTTATCATCATTAGTCATTTAGGTCAACATAGGATCATTCAGAGATCCTCACTGAACTTCTGGAGAGAGTTTGCTGCACTGGAAGTAAAGGGGCTGAATAATTTTGCACGCCCAATTTTTCAGTTTTTGATTTGTTAAAAAAGTTTGAAATATCCAATAAATGTCGTTCCACTTCATGATTGTGTCCCACTTGTTGTTGATTCTTCACCAAAAAATACAGTTTTATATCTTTATGTTTGAAGCCTGAAATGTGGCAAAAGGTCGCAAAGTTCAAGGGGGCCGAATACTTTCGCAAGGCACTGTACAGTTGAGGTCGGAAGTTTACATACACCTTAGACAAATACATTTAAACTCAGTTTTTCACAATTCCTGACATTTAATCCTTCAAATCAAATCAAATCAAATTTTATTTGTCACATACACATGGTTAGCAGATGTTAATGCGAGTGTAGCGAAATGCTTGTGCTTCTAGTTCCGACAATGCAGTAATAACCAACAAGTAATCTAACTAACAATTCCTAAACTACTGTCTTATACACAGTGTAAGGGGATAAAGAATATGTACATAAGGATATATGAATGAGTGATGGTACAGAGCAGCATAGGCAAGATACAGTAGATGGTATCGAGTACAGTATATACATTTGAGATGAGTATGTAAACAAAGTGGCATAGTTAAAGTGGCTAGTGATACATGTATTACATAAGGATGCAGTCGATGATATAGAGAACAGTATATACGTATGCATATGAGAAGAATAATGTAGGGTAAGTAACATTATATAAGGTAGCATTGTTTAAAGTGGCTAGTGATATATTTACATAATTTCCCATCAATTCCCATTATTAAAGTGGCTGGAGTTGAGTCAGTGTCAGTGTGTTGGCAGCAGCCACTCAATGTTAGTGGTGGCTGTTTAACAGTCTGATGGCCTTGAGATAGAAGCTGTTTTTCAGTCTCTCGGTCCCAGCTTTGATGCACCTGTACTGACCTCGTCTTCTGGATGATAGCGGGGTGAACAGGCAGTGGCTCGGGTGGTTGATGTCCTTGATGATCTTTATGGCCTTCCTGTAACATCGGGTGGTGTAGGTGTCCTGGAGGGCAGGTAGTTTGCCCCGGTGATGCGTTGTGCAGACCTCACTACCCTCTGGAGAGCCTTACGGTTGAGGCGGAGCAGTTGCCGTACCAGGCGGTGATACAGCCCGCCAGGATGCTCTCGATTGTGCATCTGTAGAAGTTTGTGAGTGTTTTTGGTGACAAGCCGAATTTCTTCAGCCTCCTGAGGTTGAAGAGGCGCTGCTGCGCCTTCTTCACGATGCTGTTTGTGTGAGTGGACCAATTCAGTTTGTCTGTGATGTGTATGCCGAGGAACTTAAAACTTGCTACTCTCTCCACTACTGTTCCATCGATGTGGATAGGGGGGTGTTCCCTCTGCTGTTTCCTGAAGTCCACAATCATCTCCTTAGTTTTGTTGACGTTGACTGTGAGGTTATTTTCCTGACACCACACTCCGATGGCCCTCACCTCCTCCCTGTAGGCCGTCTCGTCGTTGTTGGTAATCAAGCCTACCACTGTTGTGTCGTCCGCAAACTTGATGATTGAGTTGGAGGCGTGCGTGGCCACGCAGTCGTGGGTGAACAGGGAGTACAGGAGAGGGCTCAGAACGCACCCTTGTGGGGACCCAGTGTTGAGGATCAGCGGGGAGGAGATGTTTTTACCTACCCTCACCACCTGGTGGTGGCCCGTCAGGAAGTCCAGTACCCAGTTGCACAGGGCGGGGTCGAGACCCAGGGTCTTGAGCTTGATGACGAGCTTGGAGGGTACTATGGTGTTGAATGCCGAGCTGTAGTCGATGAACAGCATTCTCACATAGGTATTCCTCTTGTCCAGATGGGTTAGGGCAGTGTGCAGTGTGGTTGAGATTGCATCGTCTGTGGACGTATTTGGGCGGTAAGCAAATTGGAGTGGGTCTAGGGTGTCAGGTAGGGTGGAGGTGATATGTTCCTTGACTAGTCTCTCAAAGCACTTCATGATGACGGAAGTGAGTGCTACGGGGCGGTAGTCGTTTAGCTCAGTTACCTTAGCCTTCTTGGGAACAGGAACTATTGTGGCCCTCTTGAAGCATGTGGGAACAGCAGACTGGTATAGGGATTGATTGAATATGTCCGTAAACACACCAGCCAGCTGGTCTGCGCATGCTCTGAGGGCGCGGCTGGGGATGCCGTCTGGGCCTGCAGCCTTGCGAGGGTTAACACGTTTAAATGTTTTTACTCACCTCGGCTGCAGTGAAGGAGAGACCGCATGTTTCCGTTGCAGGCCGTGTCAGTGGCACTGTATTGTCCTCAAAGCGGGCAAAAGTTATTTAGTCTGCCTGGGAGCAAGACATCCTGGTCCGTGACTGGGCTGGATTTCTTCCTGTAGTCCGTGATTGACTGTAGACCCTGCCACATGCCTCTTGTGTCTGAGCCATTGAATTGAGATTCTACTTTGTCTCTGTACTGACGCTTAGCTTGTTTGATAGCCTTACGGAGGGAATAGCTGCACTGTTTGTATTCAGTCATGTTACCAGACACCTTGCCCTGATTGAAAGCAGTGGTTCGCGCTTTCAGTTTCATGCGAATGCTGCCGTCAATCCACGGTTTCTGGTTAGGGAATGTTTTAATCGTTGCTATGGGAACGACATCTTCAACAAACGTTCTAATGAACTCGCACACCGAATCAGCGTATTCGTCAATGTTGTTATCTGACGCAATACGAAACATGTCCCAGTCCACGTGATGGAAGCAGTCTTGGAGTGTGGAGTCAGCTTGGTCGGACCAGCGTTGGACAGACCTCAGCGTGGGAGCTTCTTTTTTTAGTTTTTGTCTGTAGGCAGGTATCAGCAAAATGGAGTCGTGGTCAGCTTTTCCGAAAGGGGGGCAGGGCAGGGCCTTATATCGTCGCGGAAGTTAGAGTAACAGTGATCCAAGGTTTTTCCACCCCTGGTTGCGCAATCGATATGCTGATAAAATTTAGGGATTAGCCTTGTTAAAATCCCCAGCAACAATGAATGCAGCCTCCGGATAAATGGTTTCCAGTTTGCAAAGACTTAAATAAAGTTCGTTCAGAGCCATCGATGTGTCTGCTTGGGGGGGATATATACGGCTGTGATTATAATCGAAGAGAATTCTCTTGGTAGATAATGCGGTCTGCATTTGATTGTGAGGAATTCTAAATCAGGTGAACAGAAGGATTTGAGTTCCTGTATGTTTTTTTCATCGCACCATGCCTCGTTAGCCATAAGGCATACACCCCCACCCCTCTTCTTACCAGAAAGGTGTTTGTTTCTGTCGGCGCGATGCGTGGAGAAACCCGTTGGCTGCACCGCTTTGGATAGCGTCTCTCCAGTGAGCCATGTTTCCGTGAAGCACAGAACGTTACAGTCTCTGATGTCCCTCTGGAATGCTACCCTTGCTCGGATTTCATCAACCTTGTTGTCAAGAGACTGGACATTGGCAAGAAGAATGCTAGGAAGTGGGGCACGATGTGCCCGTCTCCGTAGTCTGACCAGAAGACCGCCTCGTTTCCCCTCTTTTCGGAGTCGTTTTTGGGTCGCTGCGTGCGATCCATTCCGTTGTCCTGTTGTAAGGCAGAACACAGGATCCGCGTACGAAAAACATATTCTTGGTCGTACTGATGGTGAGTTGACGCTGATCTTATATACAGTAGTTCTTCTCGACTGTATGTAATGAAACCTAAGATGACCTGGGGTACTAATGTAAGAAATAACACGTAAAAAAACAAAAAACTGCATAGTTTCCTAGGAACGCGAAGCGAGGCGGCTATCTCTGTCGGCGCCGGAAGTAATCCTAGTAAAAAGTCCCTGTCTTAGGTCAGTTAGGATCACCACTTTATTTTAAGAATATGAAATGTCAGAATAATAGTAGAGAGAATCATTTCTTTACTTCATCACATTTCCAGTCGGTTAGAAGTTTACATACACACAATTAGTATTTGGTAGCATTGCCTTTAAATCGTTTAACTTGGGTCAAAGGTTTCAGATAGCCTTCCACAAGCTTCCCACAATAAGTTGGGTGAATTTTGGCCCATTCCTCCTGACAGAGCTGCTGTAACCGAGTGAGGCCTCCTTGCTCGCACAAGGAGACCTTGTTCTGATTTCTTTTGATTTTCCCATGATGTCAAGCAAATAGGCACAATATTTGAAGGTAGGCCTTGTAATACATCCACAGGTACACCTCCAAATGACTCAAATGATGTCAATTAGCCTATCAGAAGCTTCAAAAGCCATGACATCATTTGTGATACAGTGAATTATAATTGAATTATAAGTGAAATAATCTGTCTGTAAACAATTGTTGGAAAAATGACTTGTGTCATGCACAAAGTAGATGTCCTAACCAACTTGCCAAAACTATAGTTTGTCAACAATACATTTGTGGAGTGGTTGAAAAACGAGTTTTAAAAAGTATTTAGTCAGCCACCAATTGTGCAAGTTCTCCCACTTAAAAAGATGAGAGAGGCCTGTAATTTTCATCGTAGGTACACTTCAACAAAAAAATCCAGAAAATCACATTGTAGGATTTTTAAGACATTTATTTGCAAATTATGGTGGAAAATAATTATTTGGTCTATAACAAACAAGCACGATTTCTGGCTCTCACAGACCTGTAACTTCTTCTGAGAGGCTCCACTGTCCTCCACTCGTTGCCTGTATTAATGGTACCTGTTTGAACTTGTTATCAGTGTAAAAGACACCTGTCCACAACCTCAAACAGTCACACTCCAAACCCCACTATGGCCAAGACCAAAGAGCTGTCAAAGGACACCAGAAACAAAATTGTAGACCTGCACCAGGCTGGGAAGACTGAATCTGCAATAGGTAAGCAGCTTGATTTGAAGAAATCAACTGTGGGAGCAATTATTAGGAAATGGAAGACATACAAGACCACTGATAATCTCCCTCGATCTGGGGCTCCACGCAAGATCTCACCCCGTTGGGTCAAAATGATCACAAGAACGGTGAGCAAAAATTCCAGAACCACACGGGGGGACCTTGTGAATGACCTGCAGAGAGCTGGGACCAAAGTAACAAAGCCTACCATCAGTAACACACTACGCCACCAGGGACTCAAATCATGCAGTGCCAGACGTGTCCCTCTGCTTAAGCCAGTACATGTCCAGGCCCGTCTGAAGTTTGCTAGAGAGCATTTGGATGATCCAGAAGAAGATTGGGAGAATGTCATATGGTCAGATGAAACCAAAATATAACTTTTTGGTAAAAACTCAACCCGTCGTGTTTGGAGGACAAAGAATGCTGAGTTGCATCCAAAGAACACCATACCTACTGTGAAGTATGGAGGTGGAAACATCATGCTTTGGGGCTGTTTTTCTGCCAAGGGACCAGGACGACTGATCCGTGTAAAGGAAAGAATGAATGGGGCCATGTATCGTGAGATTTTGAGTGAAAACCTCCTTCCATCAGCAAGGGCATTGAAGATGAAACGTGGCTGGGTCTTTCAGCATGACAATGATCCCAAACACACCACCCAGGCAACGAAGGAGTGGCTTCGTAAGAAGCATTTCAAGGTCCTGGAGTGGCCTAGCCAGTCTCCAGATCTCAACCCCATAGAAAATCTTTGGAGGGAGTTGAAAGTCTGTGTTACCCAGCAACAGCCCCAAAACAGCACTGCTCTAGAGGAGATCTGCATGGAGGAATGGGCCAAAATACCAGCAACAGTGTGTGAACACCTTGTGAAGACTTACAGAAACCGTTTGACCTCTGTCATTGCCAACAAAGGGTATATAACAAAGTATTGAGATAAACTTTTGTTAATGACCAAATCACCAAATACCATAATTTGCAAATAAATTCATTAAAAATCCTACAATGTGATTTTCTGGATTTTTTTCCCTCATTTTGTCTGTCAGAGTTGAAGTGTACCTTTGATGAAAATTACAGGCCTCTCATCTTTTTAAGTGGGAGAACTTGCACAATTGGTGGCTGACTAAATACTTTTTTGCCCCACTGTAAGTGTATGTAAACTTCCGACTTCAACTCTATATTCTTACTCTCCTGGATGGAGACGACAAGCTGAAGGCAAAGCATTGGAGCATAGATAATAAACAGCGAGTAGCAGCAGAGGGGGAGTGGAGGAGATGCAGATTGGAGGAGATGAGTGAAGCACTGACTAGACTGAAGAACAGAAACACACCATAACTTCTGACAGTTCATTATGAAATATACTATTGCTTTACTACTGATGATTATAGGGTTGACAGGGGAACATTTTAAGACTGGATGTACTTTTACAGATTGTTATGTGAGATTTCGAGTCCAGGCTGTTTTTTGAATGTTACTTTGTCTCCACAGGAATTCATGGTCAGACAGCAACTCAGTCTGAATCTGTAGATAAAAAACTGACTTGTACATATACTGTGTTTAGTGGCCATGATTGGTAT
>NW_027014566.1:0-13257 GCF_036934945.1 Oncorhynchus masou masou | reverse complement strand
CGTTCAGTTACGTATTGCTATAACTATGTGTTTTATGGTTTTTTAATGTTTTGTACCGAAGGCCTTGGAATTTTTGGGCCAGCTCTGAAGTATGTTATACTTGGCTCCTAAATGAGTTGGGAAAAGTGGGTTTGGTGTCAGTTTGTATCAGTTTGGTGTCAGAATGATATCAAATTGACTGATGGACAAACTTGCAGGTGACTCTTGTCCATTAGCAATATGTTTAAGCGGTGAGGTACCATCACCAAAAGCGACATTCTGAAATCAACCCAAACGAGCGATGGAGAGGTACCAGTATCACTGCCAAGCCATCCCGAGGTCATCGGGCCAGTCAATTTGGCATTCCTGCAAAAATTTTCAGTGACTTTGCAAAAGTAAGGAACATTTGCAATATGTTTTAACAGTGAGGTACCATCACCAAAAGCGACATTCTGAAATCAACCCAAACGAGCCATGGAGAGGTACCAGAATCACTGCCAAGCCATCCCGAGGTCATCGGGCCAGTCAATTTGGCATTCCTGCAAAAATTTTTAGTGACTTTGCAAAAGTAAGGAACATTTGCAATATGTTTTAACAGTGAGGTACCATCACCAAAAGCGACATTCTGAAATCAACCCAAACGAGCCATGGAGAGGTACCAGTATCACTGCCCAGACATCCCTATGTCATCGGGCCAGTCAATTTGGCATTCCTGCATGATTTTTATGGCATGACAAATTGGTGATGGTGACTGCCCAGTTAACCATATGGCAAATGCACAGTGACTTTGCAAAAGTGAGAAAACATGACCAAATGGACATTCTGAAATCAACCCTAACGAGTGATGGAGAGGTACCAGAATCACTGCCAAGCCATCCCGAGGTCATCGGGCCAGTCAATTTGGCATTCCTGCAAAATTTTTCAGTGACTTTGCAAAAGTAAGGAACATTTGCAATATGTTTTAACAGTGAGGTACCATCACCAAAAGCGACATTCTGAAATCAACCCAAACGAGCCATGGAGAGGTACCAGTATCACTGCCCAGCCATCCCGAGGTCATCGGGCCAGTCAATTTGGCATTCCTGCAAAATTTTCAGTGACTTTGCAAAAGTAAGGAACATTTGCAATATGTTTTAACAGTGAGGTACCATCACCAAAAGCGACATTCTGAAATCAACCCAAACGAGCCATGGAGAGGTACCAGTATCACTGCCCAGACATCCCTATGTCATCGGGCCAGTCAATTTGGCATTCCTGCATGATTTTTATGGCATGACAAATTGGTGATGGTGACTGCCCAGTTAACCATATGGCAAATGCACAGTGACTTTGAAAGAGTGAGAAAAATCACCAAATGGACATTCTGAAATCAACCCAAACGAGCCATGGAGAGGTACCAGAATCACTGCCAAGCCATCCCGAGGTCATCGGGCCAGTCAATTTGGCATTCCTGCAAAAATTTTCAGTGACTTTGCAAAAGTAAGTAACATTTGCAATATGTTTAAAGGTGAGGTACCATCACCAAAAGCGACATTCTGAAATCAACCCAAACGAGCCATGGAGAGGTACCAGAATCACTGCCAAGCCATCCCGAGGTCATCGGGCCAGTCAATTTGGCATTCCTGCAAAAATTTTCAGTGACTTTGCAAAAGTAAGTAACATTTGCAATATGTTTAAGCGGTGAGGTACCATCACCAAAAGCGACATTCTGAAATCAACCCAAACGAGCCATGGAGAGGTACCAGAATCACTGCCAAGCCATCCCGAGGTCATCGGGCCAGTCAATTTGGCATTCCTGCAAAAATTTTCAGTGACTTTGCAAAAGTAAGTAACATTTGCAATATGTTTAAGCGGTGAGGTACCATCACCAAAAGCGACATTCTGAAATCAACCCAAACGAGCCATGGAGAGGTACCAGTATCACTGCCCAGACATCCCTATGTCATCGGGCCAGTCAATTTGGCATTCCTGCATGATTTTTATGGCATGACAAATTGGTGATGGTGACTGCCCAGTTAACCATATGGCAAATGCACAGTGACTTTGCAAAAGTGAGAAAACATGACCAAATGGACATTCTGAAATCAACACAAACAATGGCATGACCATAGTGTCCAGACTGTGCCGAGTCCAACGAGGTGCCCCCGCTTGACCGTAGCTCGCTCGGTCTGAGCGCGGCGACCATGAGAAAAATAGGCCCAATATGAAGCCTTCACCAGTACGTCATTTGATTTTGGGTGACAGCGGCGGAACCGTTAGGTTTAGAAAGACAATTCAACCACAGGACTGTTCCTAAGGTCCTCCTGATCTGTCCAAGCCTATCCTTGACCGTGTGACATTAACCCTTCACAGTCAAAAGAAGGTGTTTACATAAAAACAGTGTTCATTGACTTCTCTCCCCATAGGAATATATTGGCTGCTCCACTAAATACAACCTGGAGTCTATATGGGTTATGAATGTTGTATGAACCTGTCTTTGGTACCAGTCCATCAGACCACTATAAGGTCTACCTGTGTCGATTCTAAGCTTCCTGGACCAACCGGAAGTGGTTCAAATCGCCCTAAAAGTGTATACCCATACACTGCCTGCAATTTGATGGACATATTGCATTGAACCCTGTGTAAATCAGTCAGTTTTCATGGTAAAGACTTAAAACTCAGGATTCTCTAATGGAATAGCCCAATGAGGATGTATGTTGAGTTACAGCTTCCTGTGCCAACCGGAAGTGCCATAATTGGTGACTCAGGGGCTGTTTGGAAGGGTTAAAAAAATCAGATCTGTCCAAAACTTCATATGTGTGATTAGACAACCCCCATGAACTGTAAATCAGTCATTTTCCCAACAGATGTCAAAGAAAAGCTCTCACACACACACACAGCAAGGATGGAGTGACAAAGCGTGGTGTTTAAAGACACAGAGAGCAGGCAATGGCATAAACATAATCCCAAGGCCGTGCCGAGTCCAACGAGGTGCCCCTCTTGACCGTAGCTCGCTCGGTCTGAGCGCAGCGACCATGAGAAAAATAGGCCCACAATGATGCCTGCACCACAATGTCATTGGATTTTGGGTGACAGCGGCGGAACCGTTAGGTTTAGAAGGACAATTCAAACACAGGACTGTTCCTAAGGTCCTCCCGATCTGTGCAAGCCTAACCTTGACTGTGTGGCATTAACCTTTCACAGTTAAAAGAAGGTGTTTACAAAAAAACAGTGTGCATTGACTTCTCTCCCCATAGGAATACATTGCCTGCTCCCCTAAATACAACCTGGGGTCTTTATGGGTTATGAATGCTGTATGAACCTGTCTTCTATGACATTCCATCAGACCACTATGAGGTCTACCTGTGTCGATTCTAAGCTTCCTGGAGCAACCGGAAGTGGTTAGATTGACCCAAAAGGTATTTGGATGTACATCACCTCGAAAGGTGCCGAGGCCTCTGCATTTTTCAACCCTGTGTAGATCAGTCAATTCTCAACTTAAAGACTTAAAACTCAGGATTCCCTAGGTTTCTATGTCAGTCAAGACATGTGTGTATTTATAGCTTCCTGTGCCAACCGGAAGTGCCATAATTGGTGACTCAGGGGCTGTTTGGAAGGGTTAAAAAAATCAGATCTGTCCAAAACTTCATATGTGTGATTAGACAACCCCCATGAACTGTAAATCAGTCATTTTTCCCAACAGATGTCAAAGAAAAGCTCTCACACACACACAGCAAGGATGGAGTGACAAAGCGTGGTGTTTAAAGACACAGAGAGCAGGCAATGGCATAAACATAATCCCAAGGCCGTGCCGAGTCCAACGAGGTGCCCCGCTGACCGTAGCTCGCTCGGTCTGAGCGCAGCGACCATGAGAAAAATAGGCCCACAATGATGCCTGCACCACAATGTCATTGGATTTTGGGTGACAGCGGCGGAACCGTTAGGTTTAGAAGGACAATTCAAACACAGGACTGTTCCTAAGGTCCTCCCGATCTGTGCAAGCCTAACCTTGACTGTGTGGCATTAACCTTTCACAGTTAAAAGAAGGTGTTTACAAAAAAACAGTGTGCATTGACTTCTCTCCCCATAGGAATACATTGCCTGCTCCCCTAAATACAACCTGGGGTCTTTATGGGTTATGAATGCTGTATGAACCTGTCTTCTATGACATTCCATCAGACCACTATGAGGTCTACCTGTGTCGATTCTAAGCTTCCTGGAGCAACCGGAAGTGGTTAGATTGACCCAAAAGGTATTTGGATGTACATCACCTCGAAAGGTGCCGAGGCCTCTGCATTTTTCAACCCTGTGTAGATCAGTCAATTCTCAACTTAAAGACTTAAAACTCAGGATTCCCTAGGTTTCTATGTCAGTCAAGACATGTGTGTATTTATAGCTTCCTGTGCCAACCGGAAGTGCCATAATTGGTGACTCAGGGGCTGTTTGGAAGGGTTAAAAAAATCAGATCTGTCCAAAACTTCATATGTGTGATTAGACAACCCCCATGAACTGTAAATCAGTCATTTTTCCCAACAGATGTCAAAGAAAAGCTCTCACACACACACAGCAAGGATGGAGTGACAAAGCGTGGTGTTTAAAGACACAGAGAGCAGGCAATGGCATAAACATAATCCCAAGGCCGTGCCGAGTCCAACGAGGTGCCCCGCTTGACCGTAGCTCGCTCGGTCTGAGCGCAGCGACCATGAGAAAAATAGGCCCACAATGATGCCTGCACCACAATGTCATTGGATTTTGGGTGACAGCGGCGGAACCGTTAGGTTTAGAAGGACAATTCAAACACAGGACTGTTCCTAAGGTCCTCCCGATCTGTGCAAGCCTAACCTTGACTGTGTGGCATTAACCTTTCACAGTTAAAAGAAGGTGTTTACAAAAAAACAGTGTGCATTGACTTCTCTCCCCATAGGAATACATTGCCTGCTCCCCTAAATACAACCTGGGGTCTTTATGGGTTATGAATGCTGTATGAACCTGTCTTCTATGACATTCCATCAGACCACTATGAGGTCTACCTGTGTCGATTCTAAGCTTCCTGGAGCAACCGGAAGTGGTTAGATTGACCCAAAAGGTATTTGGATGTACATCACCTCGAAAGGTGCCGAGGCCTCTGCATTTTTCAACCCTGTGTAGATCAGTCAATTCTCAACTTAAAGACTTAAAACTCAGGATTCCCTAGGTTTCTATGTCAGTCAAGACATGTGTGTATTTATAGCTTCCTGTGCCAACCGGAAGTGCCATAATTGGTGACTCAGGGGCTGTTTGGAAGGGTTAAAAAAATCAGATCTGTCCAAAACTTCATATGTGTGATTAGACAACCCCCATGAACTGTAAATCAGTCATTTTTCCCATAAAAATTCAAAGGAAAAATAAATCACACAGATACACAACTTGGATGGAGGGACGTATTGGGGTGTGTAGAGACTGACAGTGCCTCCAATAGTTAGCTTTGTTCGAGCTAAAAAGAACCGTCAGACCTAGAGTTCCGAAACTTTAGAATCCTGTTCTAGACCTCAGGTAGATAGTGCGTGGTGAGTTACGGCGCTCTAGGAGGTTCTCGGACCGAGAAACAGCGTCGAACATTTGCAATGACTTCAATTCATTTTGACCATTACGAAAATGGCGACATTTAGAAATGTCCCAGAGACACAAGACTAGGTGCATTGTGACCGTCTCGGCCCATAGAGACAGAACCCAACATCTCGGTCCGATAGCTCATTCAAGGACCCCGTAGCAAGGCATTGAAAAAAGTGGATTTTCAGCACCAATTAGGCTTTTACTCGGACACCAAATGACCTATCGGGCCGAAACTCGGGATTCGGGGTCGCCTCACATAGGACTACACATAATGTCCGAACTGGCCCCGCAGCTAGAAAGTAACTATGTGTTTTATGGTTTTTTAATGTTTTGTACCGAAGGCCTTGTGAATTTTGGGCCAGCTC
Source organism: Oncorhynchus masou masou (assembly GCF_036934945.1). Classification (NCBI taxonomy): domain Eukaryota; kingdom Metazoa; phylum Chordata; class Actinopteri; order Salmoniformes; family Salmonidae; genus Oncorhynchus; species Oncorhynchus masou. The sequence goes on along the minus strand of NW_027014566.1, from coordinate 7,342 downwards.
TGAAGTATGTTATACTTGGCTCCTAAATGAGTTGGGAAAAGTGGGTTTGGTGTCAGTTTGTATCAGTTTGGTGTCAGAATGATATCAAATTGACTGATGGACGGTGACTTGCAGGTGACTCTTGTCCATTAGCAAAATGTTTAAGTGGTGAGGTACCATCACCAAAAGCGACATTCTGAAATCAACCCAAACGAGCAATGGAGAGGTACCAGTATCACTGCCCAGCCATCCTGAGGTCATCGGGCCAGTCAATTTGGCATTCCTGCATGATTTTTATGGCATGACAAATTGGTGATGGTGACTGCCCAGTTAACCATATGGCAAATGCACAGTGACTTTGAAAGAGTGAGAAAAATCACCAAATGGACATTCTGAAATCAGCCCAAACGAGCGATGGAGAGGTACCAGTATCACTGCCCAGCCATCCCGAGGTCATCGGGCCAGTCAATTTGGCATTCCTGCAAAAATTTTCAGTGACTTTGCAAAAGTAAGGAACATTTGCAATATGTTTTAACAGTGAGGTACCATCACCAAAAGCGACATTCTGAAATCAACCCAAACGAGCCATGGAGAGGTACCAGTATCACTGCCCAGCCATCCCGAGGTCATCGGGCCAGTCAATTTGGCATTCCTGCAAGAATTTTTTGTGACTTTGCAAAAGTAAGGAACATTTGCAATATGTTTAAGCGGTGAGGTACCATCACCAAAAGCGACATTCTGAAATCAACCCAAACGAGCCATGGAGAGGTACCAGAATCACTGCCAAGCCATCCCGAGGTCATCGGGCCAGTCAATTTGGCATTCCTGCACAAATTTTCAGTGACTTTGCAAAAGTAAGGAACATTTGCAATATGTTTTAACAGTGAGGTACCATCACCAAAAGCGACATTCTGAAATCAACCCAAACGAGCCATGGAGAGGTACCAGTATCACTGCCCAGCCATCCCGAGGTCATCGGGCCAGTCAATTTGGCATTCCTGCAAAAATTTTCAGTGACTTTGCAAAAGTAAGGAACATTTGCAATATGTTTTAACAGTGAGGTACCATCACCAAAAGCGACATTCTGAAATCAACCCAAACGAGCCATGGAGAGGTACCAGTATCACTGCCCAGCCATCCCGAGGTCATCGGGCCAGTCAATTTGGCATTCCTGCAAAAATTTTCAGTGACTTTGAAAAAGTAAGGAACATTTGCAATATGTTTTAACAGTGAGGTACCATCACCAAAAGCGACATTCTGAAATCAACCCAAACGAGCCATGGAGAGGTACCAGTATCACTGCCCAGCCATCCCGAGGTCATCGGGCCAGTCAATTTGGCATTCCTGCATGATTTTTATAGCATGACAAATTGGTGATGGTGACTGCCCAGTTAACCATATGGCAACTGCACAGTGACTTTGAAAGAGTGAGAAAAATCACCAAATGGACATTCTGAAATCAGCCCAAACGAGCGATGGAGAGGTACCAGAATCACTGCCAAGCCATCCCGACTTCATCGGGCCAGTCAATTTGGCATTCCTGCAAAAATTTTCAGTGACTTTGCAAAAGTAAGGAACATTTGCAATATGTTTTAACAGTGAGGTACCATCACCAAAAGCGACATTCTGAAATCAACCCAAACGAGCCATGGAGAGGTACCAGTATCACTGCCCAGCCATCCCGAGGTCATCGGGCCAGTCAATTTGGCATTCCTGCATGATTTTTATGGCATGACAAATTGGTGATGGTGACTGCCCAGTTAACCATATGGCAAATGCACAGTGACTTTGAAAGAGTGAGAAAATCACCAAATGGACATTCTGAAATCAGCCCAAACGAGCGATGGAGAGGTACCAGTATCACTGCCCAGCCATCCCGAGGTCATCGGGCCAGTCAATTTGGCATTCCTGCAAGAATTTTTAGTGACTTTGCAAAAGTAAGGAACATTTGCAATATGTTTTAACAGTGAGGTACCATCACCAAAAGCGACATTCTGAAATCAACCCAAACGAGCCATGGAGAGGTACCAGTATCACTGCCCAGCCATCCCGAGGTCATCGGGCCAGTCAATTTGGCATTCCTGCAAAAATTTTCAGTGACTTTGCAAAAGTAAGGAACATTTGCAATATGTTTTAACAGTGAGGTACCATCACCAAAAGCGACATTCTGAAATCAACCCAAACGAGCGATGGAGAGGTACCAAAATCACTGCCCAGCCATCCTGAGGTCATCGGGCCAGTCAATTTGGCATTCCTGCATGATTTTTATGGCATGACAAATTGGTGATGGTGACTGCCCAGTTAACCATATGGCAAATGCACAGTGACTTTGCAAAAGTGAGAAAACATGACCAAATGGACATTCTGAAATCAACCCAAACGAGTGATGGAGAGGTACCAGAATCACTGCCAAGCCATCCCGAGGTCATCGGGCCAGTCAATTTGGCATTCCTGCAAAAATTTTCAGTGACTTTGCAAAAGTAAGGAACATTTGCAATATGTTTTAACAGTGAGGTACCATCACCAAAAGCGACATTCTGAAATCAACCCAAACGAGCCATGGAGAGGTACCAGTTACACTGCCCAGCCATCCCGAGGTCATCGGGCCAGTCAATTTGGCATTCCTGCAAAAATTTTCAGTGACTTTGAAAAAGTAAGGAACATTTGCAATATGTTTTAACAGTGAGGTACCATCACCAAAAGCGACATTCTGAAATCAACCCAAACGAGCCATGGAGAGGTACCAGTATCACTGCCCAGCCATCCTGAGGTCATCGGGCCAGTCAATTTGGCATTCCTACATGATTTTTATGGCATGACAAATTGGTGATGGTGACTGCCCAGTTAACCATATGGCAAATGCACAGTGACTTTGCAAAAGTGAGAAAACATGACCAAATGGACATTCTGAAATCAACACAAACAATGGCATCACCATAGTGTCCAGACTATGCCGAGTCCAACGAGGTGCCCCGCTGACCGTAGCTCGCTCGGTCTGAGCGCGGCGACCATGAGAAAAATAGGCCCAATATGGAGCCTTCACCAGTACGTCATTTGATTTTGGGTGACAGCGGCGGAACCGTTAGGTTTAGAAAGACAATTCAACCACAGGACTGTTCCTAAGGTCCTCCTGATCTGTCCAAGCCTATCCTTGACCGTGTGACATTAACCCTTCACAGTCAAAAGAAGGTGTTTACATAAAAACAGTGTTCATTGACTTCTCTCCCCATAGGAATATATTGGCTGCTCCACTAAATACAACCTGGAGTCTATATGGGTTATGAATGTTGTATGAACCTGTCTTTGGTACCAGTCCATCAGACCACTATAAGGTCTACCTGTGTCGATTCTAAGCTTCCTGGACCAACCGGAAGTGGTCCAAATCGCCCTAAAAGTGTATACCCATACACTGCCTGCAATTTGATGGACATAGTGCATTGAACCCTGTGTAAATCAGTCAGTTTTCATGGTAAAGACTTAAAACTCAGGATTCTCTAATGGAATAGCCCAATGAGGATGTAAGTTGAGTTACAGCTTCCTGTGCCAACCGGAAGTGCCATAATTGGTGTCTCATGGGCTGTTTGGAGGGGTTAAAAATATCAGATCTTTCCAAAACTTCATATATATGATTAGGCAACCCCCATGAACTGTAAATCAGTCATTTTTCCCATAAAAATTCAAAGGAAAACTAAATCACACAGATACACAACATGGATGGAGGGACGTATCATTGGGGTGCGTAGAGACTGACAGTGCCTCCAATAGTTAGCTTTGAATGATATCAAATTGACTGATGGACAGTGACTTGCAGGTGACTCTTGTCCATTAGCAATATGTTTAAGCGGTGAGGTACCATCACCAAAAGCGACATTCTGAAATCAACCCAAACGAGCGATGGAGAGGTACCAGTATCACTGCCCAGACATCCCGAGGTCATCGGGCCAGTCAATTTGGCATTCCTGCAAAAATTTTCAGTGACTTTGCAAAAGTAAGGAACATTTGCAATATGTTTTAACAGTGAGGTACCATCACCAAAAGCGACATTCTGAAATCAACCCAAACGAGCCATGGAGAGGTACCAGTATCACTGCCCAGCCATCCCGAGGTCATCGGGCCAGTCAATTTGGCATTCCTGCAAAAATTTTCAGTGACTTTGAAAAAGTAAGGAACATTTGCAATATGTTTTAACAGTGAGGTACCATCACCAAAAGCGACATTCTGAAATCAACCCAAACGAGCGATGGAGAGGTACCAGTATCACTGCCCAGACATCCCTATGTCATCGGGCCAGTCAATTTGGCATTCCTGCATGATTTTTATGGCATGACAAATTGGTGATGGTGACTGCCCAGTTAACCATATGGCAAATGCACAGTGACTTTGCAAAAGTGAGAAAACATGACCAAATGGACATTCTGAAATCAACCCTAACGAGTGATGGAGAGGTACCAGAATCACTGCCAAGCCATCCCGAGTTCATCGGGCCAGTCAATTTGGCATTCCTGCACAAATTTTCAGTGACTTTGCAAAAGTAAGGAACATTTGCAATATGTTTTAACAGTGAGGTACCATCACCAAAAGCGACATTCTGAAATCAACCCAAACGAGCCATGGAGAGGTACCAGTATCACTGCCCAGCCATCCCGAGGTCATCGGGCCAGTCAATTTGGCATTCCTGCAAAAATTTTCAGTGACTTTGCAAAAGTAAGGAACATTTGCAATATGTTTTAACAGTGAGGTACCATCACCAAAAGCGACATTCTGAAATCAACCCAAACGAGCCATGGAGAGGTACCAGTATCACTGCCCAGCCATCCTGAGGTCATCTGGCCAGTCAATTTGGCATTCCTGCAAAAATTTTCAGTGACTTTGCAAAAGTAAGGAACATTTGCAATATGTTTTAACAGTGAGGTACCATCACCAAAAGCGACATTCTGAAATCAACCCAAACGAGCCATGGAGAGGTACCAGTATCACTGCCCAGCCATCCTGAGGTCATCGGGCCAGTCAATTTGGCATTCCTGCACAAATTTTCAGTGACTTTGCAAAAGTAAGGAACATTTGCAATATGTTTTAACAGTGAGGTACCATCACCAAAAGCGACATTCTGAAATCAACCCAAACGAGCGATGGAGAGGTACCAGTATCACTGCCCAGCCATCCTGAGGTCATCGGGCCAGTCAATTTGGCATTCCTGCATGATTTTTATAGCATGACAAATTGGTGATGGTGACTGCCCAGTTAACCATATGGCAAATGCACAGTGACTTTGAAAGAGTGAGAAAAATCACCAAATGGACATTCTGAAATCAGCCCAAACGAGCGATGGAGAGGTACCAGAATCACTGCCAAGCCATCCCGACTTCATCGGGCCAGTCAATTTGGCATTCCTGCAAAAATTTTCAGTGACTTTGCAAAAGTAAGGAACATTTGCAATATGTTTTAACAGTGAGGTACCATCACCAAAAGCGACATTCTGAAATCAACCCAAACGAGCCATGGAGAGGTACCAAAATCACTGCCCAGCCATCCTGAGGTCATCGGGCCAGTCAATTTGGCATTCCTGCATGATTTTTATAGCATGACAAATTGGTGATGGTGACTGCCCAGTTAACCATATGGCAAATGCACAGTGACTTTGAAAGAGTGAGAAAAATCACCAAATGGACATTCTGAAATCAGCCCAAACGAGCGATGGAGAGGTACCAGAATCACTGCCAAGCCATCCCGACTTCATCGGGCCAGTCAATTTGGCATTCCTGCAAAAATTTTCAGTGACTTTGCAAAAGTAAGGAACATTTGCAATATGTTTTAACAGTGAGGTACCATCACCAAAAGCGACATTCTGAAATCAACCCAAACGAGCCATGGAGAGGTACCAGTATCACTGCCCAGCCATCCCGAGGTCATCGGGCCAGTCAATTTGGCATTCCTGCAAAAATTTTCAGTGACTTTGCAAAAGTAAGGAACATTTGCAATATGTTTTAACAGTGAGGTACCATCACCAAAAGCGACATTCTGAAATCAACCCAAAAGAGCCATGGAGAGGTACCAGTATCACTGCCCAGACATCCCTATGTCATCGGGCCAGTCAATTTGGCATTCCTGCATGATTTTTATGGCATGACAAATTGGTGATGGTGACTGCCCAGTTAACCATATGGCAAATGCACAGTGACTTTGCAAAAGTGAGAAAACATGACCAAATGGACATTCTGAAATCAACCCTAACGAGTGATGGAGAGGTACCAGTATCACTGCCCAGCCATCCCGAGGTCATCGGGCCAGTCAATTTGGCATTCCTGCAAAAATTTTCAGTGACTTTGCAAAAGTAAGGAACATTTGCAATATGTTTTAACAGTGAGGTACCATCACCAAAAGCGACATTCTGAAATCAACCCAAACGAGCCATGGAGAGGTACCAGTATCACTGCCCAGCCATCCCGAGGTCATCGGGCCAGTCAATTTGGCATTCCTGCATGATTTTTATAGCATGACAAATTGGTGATGGTGACTGCCCAGTTAACCATATGGCAAATGCACAGTGACTTTGAAAGAGTGAGAAAAATCACCAAATGGACATTCTGGAATCGACCATAACGAGTGATGGAGAGGTACCAGAATCACTGCCAAGCCATCCCGAGGTCATCGGGCCAGTCAATTTGGCATTCCTGCAAAAATTTTCAGTGACTTTGAAAAAGTAAGGAACATTTGCAATATGTTTTAACAGTGAGGTACCATCACCAAAGCGACATTCTGAAATCAACCCAAACGAAGCGATGGAGAAGTACCAGAATCACTGCCCAGCCATCCCGAGTTCATCGGGCCAGTCAATTTGGCATTCCTGCATGATTTTTATGGCATGACAAATTGGTGATGGTGAATGCCCAGTTAACCATATGGCAAATGCACAGTGACTTTGCAAAAGTGAGAAAACATAAACAAATGGACATGATGAAATCAACACCACGAGTGATTGAAAGGAACAACAATCACTGCCCGGCCATCCCGAGTTCATCAGGCCAGTCAATTTTGCATTTCTGAAGGATTTTTGAGCATGTCAAATTTCTTATGACATTTGGCCCCCACAAAACATATGCCTTATGCACAAGCAAAAAAAAAAAAAAAACATTATAATAATAAAATATGACTAAAGTATGTTGATACAGTTCTTATACGTGTAACTGACACAAAATGCGAAAAAATTTGAAAAACGGTCCAGAAAGCACTTTTTTAGGTGTGTGAAGTTTTTTATGAAATTTAATAATTTTTGACTTTTGACTTCCTGACTTCCTATGAAATCATATTGCAGATGGACAAAACACATGCAATATGCTAAAGTAAAAAAAAAAAAAAATTATGA